>NC_055973.1:2315000-2432500 GCF_018492685.1 Alosa sapidissima
CACACACAGCCGAGAGGCGCCTGTCTCATAGTGGCTCAAGCGGCTGCTTCACGCTGCTGACAGTGAGATGGAGAGGAGTGGACAGACACCCTGATCTAGACATTTAATCCTAACCGATTCCTAAACTGGACTGTATGGTGCATAAACTCACCATCGCCCTAAAACATGTCAATTAGATAGAGCCAGCCTCTTCAGCCTCATCCGGCACACTGATGCTCATTACTAAAGTAATAGGGGCGCCGTCAAGCAGCGCATAGAGCTTCAGCTCTAAGGCTGTTAGTGTCGTCGTCTCTACTCTTGGATCTTCCAATTGTGGCATCGGTCAGTCAATCACTGTGCCAGTGAGGGCCAGTCTGTGTGAATTAAAGTAGCACTCCAGTCTGAAATGTTTCTCGTGCTGTGCAAAGATTTGGTTTGGCACCACTTGTCAATCTTTGCAACAGGGATGTTAAAAAAAATATGGATTCTGCCTACAGAGATTTGTTCAGTTTTTAAAAAAAAATCAATTTTCCCAGACTGTCTTCTCAAATCATTCATACTCACTAAACTTCATTAAGATTTGAGCTCAACAACGATCACTTAACATTACCTTTTATGTTTCAAAACTGAAGGAGTTATGAGGAGTTATGAACTGAACTGAAGGAGTTTTGTAGGGGTACAATTATCTACAGAAGCTGAGCACAGCTTATGCACTTACATGTTATACATTAAGAGCTGAAAATATGGTAGATCATTATCACCAGAAAAAATAACTGTTCCATTTAACTGAAAACTTTCAGATGTTGATGGTCATGGATGTTGTGGGCTCAGAGAAGCATACCCAGTGGCTACCAAATGAAATGAATGGGAGGCACGCTTCATAAGCTAAGGGAAAGGGTTCTTTATGTCAGATGTCAGGAAGACTAAATATTGTGCTATCCAACCAAGCCTTTAG
This sequence comes from Alosa sapidissima, assembly GCF_018492685.1. NCBI lineage: Eukaryota > Metazoa > Chordata > Actinopteri > Clupeiformes > Clupeidae > Alosa > Alosa sapidissima. The sequence goes on from NC_055973.1 coordinate 2,315,935, forward strand.
TGACAGCCCGGCCAAGAATGTTGCACTATCACATGTCTTTCCCTGAAACAGGATAGTGTGGCATACCTTCAGTATGGTCTTGATGTCCTCTTTTACACAACACTCTAGCCTGGCAACTCTGTACTCCAGCCACTGTTGTACCACGGCTCTCTCCTCTGCGGATTTTCCCAGAAGGTCAGGTCTCTTCGCCTCCTGGGTCAGCTGGGTGGCGATGGTCACCAGTCCAACCAGACCAGGTCCACTGTTGCTCTGGAGAACAGGAACCTAAAACACAACACACTCAAACATTAGACTGTTACCAGCAGTGGTGTAGTCTACTTGATATGCAGGACTATGCAGTAGACCCACTTAAAAAAGTATCAACTTCAAGGTATACCCACTTAAAATAGGCAAGGATATGTATTAACATTTGGGGTACATCACAGTATATCCACAGCTAACTAGACTACACCACTGGTTACCAGTACAGTAATCAAGTCAAGAAGTTGATGGTACAATTACATGAAAATGATAATATACAGTGCCAATTATGTTCAATTTAACTGACATGGACAGCTGTAACGTGATGTGCACTACAAGCTAGCCACTGCAACCTCTATAACACCATTTAATAGTTACGTTAAATCTAAAATGTCATGTCACCCCTTCGGAACCGTTGCATTTACCTTTCCATACCGTATCATGGTCTAACGTTAGGCTACATACACATGGCTCAGGTTTAAGTCAATCGGTCTGCATATTAAACTGTACTTTTCCTAAACCTGCCTCGGCTGGGCAGTGGGCAGGACCTGTGATAGTTCGGTGCATAGGCTACGTTAACTTAAGATACCACATTAGCATATCTGCGTTAACGTTTTAGATAAACAATAGTGGCGTTATATTTGCCGCGTTCATGGCTTTCACTCATTCACTTACAATATCAAATAGATCAATGACCACACATCGAAAGTGGCAAAACAGACAATATATTCATTCATTGGACTAGCCGGCTAAGTTTGCTAGAGAGCTAACGTTAACCATATCACATGCATGGCAATTGTACATATCACGGCATGTAGTAGGGCACTTTCTCATTTTCAGCAACACGTCCGAATTAGCAATACATTTGTCCCATCGTCTGATCCTAAAAACCTCCCCAAATCACCTTTCTGTCTCCCTGTGTGCTGTATTTATTAGGCTTTTTTAATCCAAGAAATTTCTCCAACGAGGACAGCTCTCTCAACGCCATCTTGGCTGCTGATTATTGAGTGACACGAAACCCCAAACCCATTGGTCCAATCTGTGCAGGACCCGCCTACCAATTTTAAATGGACAAAAAAGACAACAAGGCTCGAGGAGGCAGGCACACAGTGACCTATTGCTTTCTGCACATTGCATCAGTGAGTTTGATTTACTTTCAATGCGCAGGGGCAATACTTTCAATGTAAAACGCAACGAAAACATGTACTCTGTGATTATGTTACTTATTTGTCACAAATTATTTCTACTCAGGCACCCTGCACAAAAAGAGAATGCTTCCAATTTTGTTTAGACTTAATTCCATACTGTTTTGATTTATGGCACACAACACAACTTATAGGTATCTGCATTTTCTATGTATTAGCCTATCATATGATATGATTATAATTTGTAAAATCATATTATATGTTTGACACATATGTCTGGAACTAGGCAACACAAAGAACAGAGTGACAAGGATGTTGAAATTATACTGTCTGATTCAGAAAAGCAGTGTAGTAACTTGTATCCATATACTCAGTATAATTGGCTATATTTATTAGGCTACCATAACAGCAATTCAATTTAGTGTTGTTAGACAAAAAAACATAACTTGAATGTCAGCCGGAGGAAAACAGTGGAGAAATATTGTGAAACTATGAACCCACTGCAGTAGTGTCTTTTTTTTAAATGGCACATTTAAGTATATCCCCAGTGTCCTTCGTGTGAAGCATGGAAAATCAAATGAAAATGACAGTGAAGGTCTAGAGTTTCCCTGAGTCCTGCAGCTAAGTTTCCCTCCGTGTCTCCTGGCCTGCCTGCCTGTCTGCCAGCATCTCCGTGCTCGTGCTGTTGTGTGTCACGTCTGTTTGGATTTATGGGCCCATCGGATGACTCGTCCGTAATGAAATGTCACATGTCAATCAAACGGGCCTTATTAACTCTATCAGGGCTTGGTGTGGATGACATCATGGAAAGTGACTGTGGCGCAGAGGTGCTGCATGTCTCTTCCTTCCTTGTTGTGTCACTCAAGTCGTGGTTTGTCACTCATATCTGAGCACCCAGTTCAGACTGTCGTGTGGTTCTCTCTCTCTCTCTCTCTCTGTCTCTCTCTCTTGCGCTCTCTGATTTAAGGCTGAACTGCAGCTCAGGGTCATGAGACTCACCAGTCTGTGGTCTACCTACCCCAACGCACAAGAAACTGTATCATAAAAAACAGCAGAAAGGAATTTTCCTAAAGCCTCATTGTCTAAACAGAGCTGTGTTGTTGAGCTTATGACAAACATAACTGTGTTGTTGAGCTTCTGATGTTGCTTTTTGTTTCACATGCAGCGGTACATTTCCAAGAACCGTTTGTTTTTCAGTTTTAACAAAGACCATGCCATGCTCCACTTTCCTTGATATATTTTCAGTGACACACAAACTACATAGAAAAGAAACTATTAGATTTCAGCATATGCTTCTCATTTGACATATATTGTAAGAAATAATCAATATTATTTTTAGAAACAACTCAAACAGACAGAGGAGCTGTCCTAGATAGCAAATTAATTGTAAGAATGAACACACACATACAAAAAAATCAGAAATGATTACATGCCAAAGAACAAGGTGAGGGTAATTCTCTTGCTCTTTCCCCTGCCTCTCATCTTGTTTTTGTTTGTGCACTGCAGCACGTCACACACTTTTAGCCCAGTAGGAATTGCATAAATGTATGCCTGCAGCACTAAAGAGCGCCTCTCCCAACCAAATGCCTTGGAGCTGCCATATCCTGTATGCATGAGGCTGCTCTGAGGACAGAGATGCCCAGTGCTCGCGAGCGATCCATAGCCCGTGGGAATCCTCTCATGCCGATTGTGATACATAATACGGGGTCACATCAGGGGGAGGAGAAAAAAAGACACCGCGGGGTCACCAATAGTGCCGTGGGGGCTCTCTCTCTCTCTTTCTCCTGGGTGCAGACACTCATATAGAGGCTACCCCACTTGTGATATGCCTTCCCCGTTATACTGATTTGTCTGGCCGGCATGTAGCGGCTGTGCCTGCCTGTCTCTCCTGCTACCTTTCATAACCGGTAAAAACCTATAGGCTGTATATTTAAATCTACGGACAGAAGAGGGGGGGTGGGTCGGCCAGGGAGACGAGGCATGGCTGCTGTCATCGTGGATTGGCACAACGGCCTCGTCTCGGTGCGCATGGCATGACTCGTGGGACAAGACAGTAGGACGTGCCGCGTGCGGCTTAGGACGAGGCTTGACGTGGAGAGACAGCCATCAGCCGAAATCTGTGCTTGTCTTGGGATTTTGGCCCTAACTCACTCTGCATGGACACAACCCAATCAGCAGCAGCCTCTGCTGGATCATACAACTGCCACGTCCACAGACCTATCTGACTTATCTGTGAAGTCTGTGCATGGATGTGAAATACTACCCAGATCTGTTCAAATGATTCTTTGTACCAAATCATTTGACGTTTTCATAATAAGAGAAAACATGCATTTTTTATTGTATACCTAAACGCAGACATAATGGTACCAATTTAAGGCCTTTTCTGTGGCCTCTATGACCTATTTCATTAGGAGTCACTGCTCACTTTGCTTGTGAGATATATCTAACTTTTTCTCTGTTTTTTAAGGCTTTGAAAAACCAGGACATGATTTATTCCTCACATCCTCTGGGCTGTGCTGGCCTGTCTCTGGGTCCCCATTAACAAATGAGCACCCAGCCATCGCCTCTCACCCACCGAGAAGCACCCCCAGCTAAGCAGGTCGGTCCTAACATGTCACAAAAACGCGCATGCAAATATGAGTGTGAAAGTGAGGGTGGGAGGGCATGGGGAAAAGATGGCAATTTCGTGGCTTTTCAGCTTTTGTCCTGTAACATTTGTGACACCAGATTAGCATGTGTACATGTCATGGATCGCAAACACCCAGAGCGGGTGAAAAAAAAGAAGGAAAAGAGTCAGGGAATATAAGCAGGCTGTTAGCAACTCCGTCGCTTCACGACGACCGCATGCCACAAGAGATACTGGAGGACACAGTACCAGTGAACCATTCCCAGAGTGCATCTCTCGTCCAACAACAGTCACTTAAGACTCTTAATTACTGCTATGAATTTCTTTACCCGTAGCGATGGCCTCTTTGAAAAAGAATTACAGAACTCAAGGGAAGGTTTTGATCATTATAGCTTGTGAAAACTCAGATTGTCTTTATTGAAGATGCCCAATGGCCATGCAGGTTTCTCCGTGACTTATCTGGGTTCTTAGAGGAAGTATTACAGTCATGCTCATGCCACAGTGCCCAAGAGGGTAATTACACACACACACACACACACACACACACACACACACACACACACACACACACACACACACACACACCCATACACACACACACACACTCTCACACACACACACACATACACACACACACACACACACACACACACACACACACACAAACACATGCACATGTACACAGACATATCCACACTATTCATATGGACAAACACATACAATCACACAAAATCACACACACGCTCACACACATAGACACACATGAGCGCGCATTGACAGACGGTGAGTCACATCACATACAGCATACACACACAAGCACACACACACACATACACACACACCTAGTACACAAATATCCACCCTATCCATCCTATATGAACAAATACACATCACTCACACAGATATAGTAACTTCACACCTGAGAAAATAGACTACTTCTCTGTAAAGGTCTGTGAGACCGTTCCATACTTCCATACATAAAAGAAACAGCCAGATTTATTTTTTTTTGCTGTATGAAAACTCACCAGCAGGGAGCACTGTGGCTCTTTGAAACACTCCGTATGTAATACTCTGGCCATGGAAGAGAAAAGATCATGCCCCTTTTCACATGCAAAAACTTTTGTGGAAGACAAAGACAAGCTATTGTTCTGAGAGCTTCAACAGCTTATTTTAATTGAAACATTAATAACAGTCACTGCTGGAGACAGAACATGACAAAAAGTCATCCCATCCCATCACGTAATGTTTGTGGAACTGACTTCAAAAGGACTACAGTATATTGACAAGTCAGTAGGTAACAAATGTGATCAATGTCTAGTGTGGAAGAGTGAAATGTAAGCAAATAATGAAATGAGCTAGATATGAATATACCATATCAGTCTATTGTCATTATTGTGTGTTTAACATTTCTTTCATCTTGGCTATGAAAAGCTTTTCACTAAGAAATCTACTGCACTGTTTCATGCATACAGAGAGTGTAGAAGTGTTAGTATGACAACATGCCTTAAAATAAGAGCCTGTGAGAATTGTCTCATTTACTGTATATGCAGGACTGCATGCAATGTGAATTGTCCACAGCTAGGTTTCTATGTGATTCCACCGTTATGGTATACCTCTCCTACAAACCTCAAGGGCTCATCATCTCGTGCCTCCCAAAGAAACAGGAAGTGACTGGTCAGCCCCATGATGGAATTTCCCACAGTGCCTCCTGCCCATTCCAGGCTCTTTACGGCATGGCGACGGAACATGCCTTTGTGGCTTCCCTCTTCCTGGCCACTGCCTCTGCTGCATAGCAGAGGCAAATAGGCCAGACAAGGCGTCCCCCCACCCCCCACCCAGAGAGCTATATGAGCCCATCTTTATTGGCAATTTCTGCTCAGGGACAGCTGGGGCTCCAGCCATGATAAAAATCCAGTAGCCCTTAACTGTGACAGAGATACATGCATGTGGGCGCATGTGTGTGCGTGCTCACACACACATACACACACACACACACACACACACATGCACATACAATACGCAGGTGGGCATGAAAACACACAGACAGACAGACAGACAGACAAACACACACACACACACACACACACACACACACACACACACAAGCACACGCACACCCACACCCACACACACACACACACACACACACACACACACACACACACACACACACACAAATGCAAAAAGGTACTGTATGCACAGCGATGAGCTTCAGCGAACTAGCTCTTCATTCTACCAGCTCTCATGCAAACACTTAAGGGTACACATCTGCATTCATAATGGGAGTGTGAATTCAACGAGACAGAAATCACTCTCCAGCAATGGTAACATTGCCAAGAGGACCAGCACCATGTCTGTGTAAAGAGTAAATGTTGCAAATGGTCCATGACAAAACATGGAGCATTTGCCAGATATTTTTTTTTCCAAAAGGATTTGCAACTGCCTTATCTGTGCTAATAGCTACAGTAGTCTCCTGTGTGCTTCCAACACAAACATGATTTTACTACATATGGCTGATACCTCATCCTCATGAGAGAGGATGTCAAAGCAGACGGATGACTGATAACAAATGAAGCAGGGATAATGGTTTAGCGTATGATGCAATAGTGGAAGCTACCACACAGGAACATCATCATTAAGATGACATTATCAGGAGAACTTGTGATGTATAGGCTGATTATTTCGGGGAATTTGGTCTGAATATAACGTCTAATATCAAAATATTGGATAGAACTGCTGCCATTTTCTACTGTCTTATGCTACTTTTATTCTGATCTGTAATATCTCAACAAAACTTCAGCACATACTCCATTACTGTGCTGCTGTGACGACTGAAAGATCGTCAGAGCTAATCTTTTTATTTTGCTTTCTCAAATTGCATTTGCAGAACACTGTAAAGTTTAAAGTATTGATTCTCTTTGTTCCAACAAAAAAGCTGTTGTTATCTTTAAGTGCCATGAAGAGGGTTTTTTGTTTGTTTGATAGCCCATTACATACAATATAGTTATCATAATATTCATGGATCTCAACAACATATCAATAGTCCCCTATACCAAACCCAAATTCTAACCCTGACGATAATTCTAACCCTATGCCAGCTGTAATTCAAATGCCTATTTGTAGTCTTCATTTACAGTAGAGTGTAAAGAGATACAACAGACAGTATATTCATTGCTCACGGTTGGCGGTCCACCCTCCACATAAAGGGATCTCATTTATTGTGCCATATTTAAATAAGATAGAGTGCAATGTGCAAGGGCTTATTTTCTGGAAACGTCTTATTCTCACCATCCAAACAAAGAGGGACTTAAAATAAATGCTTCTCTGAGACTTTTAGGCTATCGATTCAATCAATCATCTTCTTAACTAAGATAAATGGAGTAATTATGCAGCATGATAATGGTTCAGTTTTGTGGTAGGACTGACATTGGCTGTACATGTAGAGTTATTATCCATATGTAATCCTCTACTGATGACAAATTACACTCCAGCATTGTTTTATATACTCATACTGTTTGATATCAATTGAAATAAGAAAATACTGTTTGACACTGATTGAAATAAGAAAGTACTATTTGGAATTGTTTGAAATGAGAAAGAGATTGCGACCTCTGAGCAATGGCCTGTCTCTATGTGAAGTTGTCTGCCTGCATGCAGACATGGGCAAGTCCTGCAAACATATTTTTCATTTTTTGAAAAGTCTTTACACACTCACACACCCAGAGCGAGAGAGAATGAGAGAGTAAAATCGTCCTGAATTGGCATAACTGTGGACTTGCATAGAGATGACAATGTGTCCCGAGGCCATTCTGACACAAGGGAGTTTGAAAGACACAGGCTTGCATAGTGATGAATAGCATGAAATAGCCTTGTAATGAATAATCGGTTTCATATAAGCGGCAGTCAAGCTGGGCTACCATTAGCTGCCGTCCCTGTCTCTTGTAACTAAATCAATTTCTCCAGATCACATCCACTTCACACTCACACACAACCTCCTGTTGTTGTTGCTTTCGCCATTTGCCCAGTGCTTAGCATATCCGTGCTCAGACACGATAATTATTAAATTATGATAAGCGAAGCAGACTTTCTTCTTCTTCTTGTTTTTCACTATGGCTATTTGAAAGAGATATGGGCCAAGTAGGGGAATGGGATTTAAGTGTGCGCTTTGATTTAGAGCAAAAAGTTGCTTTCAGTCATTTGAATTTGTTTGATGTTTACATGTGGATGCGGGAAGGTATTTCAAGGTTTTGCTTGCATGCATGTATCAAGGTGAGGTGCATTATGTGTGCTTCATATTTGCACAACCATGAGAATATTGTTGATAATGTGTATTGCTTGGACTGTGTCTAAACACCTGACCCGCAGCCAAGTATGGTATGATAGATGATAACAGCATGGTGATATGAAGTACATGAATGGTGGACACACACATATCTCAGTGTACGTGTCTGTGTATGTGCGATTGTGCGTACATGTTTTTATGTGTATATCTATCTATCTATGTGTCTATTTATCTACATCTATCTATATATAATCTGTGCATGCTTGTTAAGTATGTGCTTGGGTGTATGTATATAGCTATGCGCTTGGGTTTGTGTGTGTCTGTCAGTGTATGCATGTGTATATACACCTTTCTCTGTGTATATCTATGTGTCTATATATATATAGTATGTGCATGTATGTGCGTGTATGCACGTGTGTGTGTGTGTGTGTGTGTGTGTGTGTGTGTGTGTGTGTGTGTGTGTGTGCTGTATGTGGCCAGACTCACCGCCTGTCATCGCTCCTCAGCGTTCATGATGGCTTAGTCTCAGTCGGGCTCGGGCCCTCTCATGCTCCCCTTTATACAGGGCCTAATTAAGATAATAAAGTGCAGCAATTTTGACATTTAAAGCGCCCGATTCACTCCGCCGCCACGAGAGGACGGGCCGGAAAAACGGGCAGGACTGATAGATAACGTGATATGACAGGATCACAGAAAAGTGTATTTATTTAAGGAATTACTCAATGGCAAAACAGACCCCTGTGTTAGGTGCTCTCCTCGATGTCCTGTTAATGGGGATGATGACAGGCGCTGTTGTTTGGCAGTCTGGAGAGGGAGAGAAAGAGAGAGAGAGAGAGAGAGAGAGAGAGAGAGAGAGAGAGAGAGAGGGCGGAGTGGGACTGGTGGTGGCTGGTGTGGATTTGTCTACGGATACGCTGTTTTATTAGATGCACAGAGGGCTTGCTGGGACTACAATTTGATCAGCTGTGTGTGTGTGTGTGTGTGTGTGTGTGTGTGTGTGTGTGTGTGTGTGTGTGTGTGTGTATCTATGTCTATGTGTGTGTGTGTGTATATCTATGTCTGTGTGTCTGTGTGAGTGTGTGTGTGCGTACGTACGTGTCGGTGTCTACCTGCGGGGACCTTCGGGTGAGCCCCAACAGCCCCCCGGGCAAGTCCTCTGTCAAACCAAGACAGGGAAGTCAGGTCTCTCTCTCTCTCTCTCTCTCTTTCCTTGGTCTCTCTTTCTTTCCTTCCTTCTTTCCTTCCTTCCTTCCATAACCCATTTATCTTGGATAACTTTGTCAGATTGTCAACCAAACTCTCCGATGGGAACAGGGCCCAAAGCCTATTAAAAAGGAATCAACTCTGACTGTACTGGTCACAGACAGGCGATACCACCACATCCCCTCCCCCCGAGCGTCACCGTGACTACATTAACCAGGCTCCCATTTCATCCGTCGGAGCCAACGGGTTGGTAATCTCGTTTCTTTTTCGCCAAAGCGCCACCGACAGCCTTGTTTTCACTGATTCTATCAGTGGGGATCGTTTTTCCCCCCCTGACCAGATGTAACACTTGTAAAATGCAGCTGTAATTGTGTTGGCTGCTTTGGCGCGGAAGGTGCGGAGGAAACAGATGAATATTTAAATGCGCTGTGGGCCACCAGAGCAGCGGGGGAGCCTGGAGTGTGCAACACGTCAGGCTGAGCACTGGGTGTGCTCTGGAACTCTGTGCTGGGCTGCTCGGAGGCGCGCTGTGCTGTGCTGTGCTGTGCTGTGCTGGTCCATGTGGCCTTGTACTAAGGTGTACTGTTCTACGCTCTGTGATGTGGCCTTGTACTAAGGTGTATTGTTCTACGCTCTGTGATGTGGCTTTGTACTAAGGTGTACTGTTCTACGCTGTGCGATGTGGTCTTGTACTAAGGTGTACTGTTCTACGCTGTATGATATTGCCTTGTACTAAGGTGTACCATTCTAAACTGTGTCATATTGCCCTGGAATAAGGTACAATGCACTATACTATGCCATGGTGGCCTGTATTAAGGTGTACTGTTCTATATCTATATGTGCCATACTGCACTGTGCTATGGTGTGTTGTTTCATGTGTTCTGTTGCACTGCTCTGTAAAAATGTGCTTTGCTTGTGTAGTGTTACAACTTGTTCTAATCAGTGCTGTACTCTGTACTGCTATGCTTTGCTGCACTGTTTTGTTGCTGTGCTGTGCTGTATTGTGTTGTGTTGTATTGTGCTGTGCTGTGTTTTGCTGTGCTGTGTAGTACTCCACTGTGCTGTGCTGTGCAGTGCTGTGCTGTGTAGTGCTCCACTGTGCTGTGCTGTGCTGTGCTGTTTAATGCTTCACTGTGCTGTGATGTGCTGTGCTGTGTAGTGCTCCACTGTGCTGTGCTGTGCTGTGTAGTGCTCCACTGTGCTGTGCTGTGCTGTGTAGTGCTCCACTGTGCTGTGCTGTGCTGTGCAATATTGCACTGTCCCCGGCTAGAGACCTGTGGCTCATGAATAATTTGCTGTTGTTAATCTTGAGTGGTCTTGATTTATTCTGGGCTGCCTTTGAAGCCAAGCATGCTGAGGGCTTTATGGGAGAAAGACACAGGAGATGAAACTGCCGAGATGAACAACACCAATAAAAAACTGAGAGAGAGAGAGAGAGAGTGAGAGAGAGAGCAGAAGGGCCTCCAGAGCACACTGCACTGACAAGTTGCTGCCACACTCCCACCAGCTTCCAGGCTAAGGCGCTTCAGGTGCTTTTAGACAAAAAACACACAGACTCGTTTGGGATGGACAGACAAAACACTTTTGACATGCACGATACACGTGATATAAAGTGACTAAATAGGACTTTAACGAGTGCTGGCCACATGTCATGCTGTCCCATGCCACCCTGCTCTGCGCAGACACAGGGGCTATAATTAATCGCCTCTCCTCAGGGCCTACCTGGAAGGAAACGAGCATCCAAAAGCTTGACTGAGAAGACCCCCCATGTGCTGCAGGGAAAGGGGTGAGTGTATGAGTGTGAGAATGTGTGTGAGTGTGTGTGTGTGTGGAAGGGGGGGGGGGGGGGGGGGTTGGGGGGGTAGACGGCCACCCGTGTCATCGCTCCCTACCCCTCTCGGTGGCACTCCAGTTTAAGAGGGTAATGACCTGGCACTAATTATGGCTCGTTCGTTCGGCTCGATCAAAGTCAACGTCATGCATGCCAAATCAAGGATTGGGGGTTGGACACATTGTTTTTTGGGTTATTCATCCCAGAATTCATACAGTTCTAGAAGCGACTGGGGAAATGGCAAATTGCTGACAAACAAGGCTTCTGACATAGGTGAGGTAGTCTGGGTTGGACTGAAGCTGGACCATTAGTGGTGATGAGGATCGGGGATGAGAGGTGGAGGGGAGAGGTGAGAAGGTGAGGAGGGTCGAGGTCTGACTCAGGGGCTTCCTGCCAGGGGACCAAAGACCTCCAGACCCCTCAGAGGCATCCAGGGAGCAGACTCGCTCGCATACCCACTTAAAGAAGTTAGTGTCTTTTTCCAAACTTTCTGAGAATTCCACAGTGAATGATACAGACAGAGAGAGAGAGAGAGAGAGAGAGAAAGAGAGACTTGGGTGGAAAGTGGATGGGGTGATGTTTCAGAAGAAGAAGAAAAAAAGGGGAGGGTGGGGTGGAGGAAAGGGAAAGCAAAAATCTCATTATGAACGGTTCTCCAATTCCCTCCTCCCCACTGCCCCATCCCCCGTCTCCCCCAGCCCGAGCACCACGCAGGGCAGGGCTGAGCTACGCTGAGCTGTGCTGTGGATTTGCACTAGAGTGGATTTCAGGTAAATTTGCCGGGGAATGCGATGCAAGGGGACTCAAGTGGAGCACAGCAGAGCAGAGCGCTGTGTCAGGCGGAGGAAGACTCACATAACCCCCCCACCCCACCCCACCCCACCACACCACACCACACCCCACCCCACCCCACCAACCCTCCACTACCACCACCACCCCCCTCCGTCCCTCTTCCCTCTTCCGCTGGGGAGGCTGCAGCCTGGGCAGCCCTGCATCTGGTCCTCCTCAGCCCCAGCCGGCTGTGTGTGAATCATAGCCCAGCGGAGCGCAGGGGAGTCCAGACTCGACTCAGGAGTTAGTTAACTCAATTAGATACAGCTTCCTTTGATAGAGAAGAGAAGCAAGGCCTGCTGATAACATTGACAGAGAGAGAGAGAGAGAGAGAGAGAGAGAAAGTGCTGAAAATAACTCATTTTAATTTCTATGTCTATGTAAAATGTGTGTGTGTGTGTGTGTGTGTGTGTGTGTGTGTGTGTGTGTGTGTGTGTGTGTGTGTGTGTGTGTGTGTGTGTGTCTGTGTTTGTGTGAGTACATTTTTGTGTTGTATTTGTGTGTAAGTCTTCCAGTGTATCAGTATATGTATTAATCTGATTGTGTGTGTGTGTGTGTGTGTGGTGATGTGTGCACACAATAGTGGGAGCAAAGAGAACATAGGTTTTGAATAACTTTGGTGCACTCCCTCTGTTATCCCTCTGAGCCCTGGGGGTGCAGGGGAACGTGAGCCCAAAAAGCAGGCCCATATGCATTTAGGTAGTCTCCATCTATTAATTTCCTATCTGCATTATCCACTTAGACCGAGGAACCGCACTGATGTGTATCGCATGGGCCTTCACTTCCTGGAAATGCACGCTAAAGACACGGCACTCTGGCCCAACATTATACTTGTCAGTCACTAAAATAAAATAAGGCAGCACTGTGCGCTTGTAAAAACAACTTAAGCGCTGGTCAAATACTAATTCTGAAATACTTTGATAGGCATAAATATGGACTTCTTTTGAGGACACGGGGGCTCATAGGATTTAAATCTCTTTTAATAACAATGTTGGGAGGAAAACATGCCCACACATTTTTACAAAGAGCTATAATTTGTCAGTATCCCTTAAAGGCAATAACTTGGAATGCCTTGGAACTTTGGAGAAAAAAGTTGATGTTTTTAAATCAATTCAAAGTCATATCAGTTTAGCCTTCATATTGTAGCCTATATCACTGTGTATACTCAACCATGTATGCTATAGAGCAGTGCTTCTCAAACTTTTTCAGACCAAGGACCACTTAACCAGTAGAAAAAACTTCACGGACCACCTAGCTAAGACACAATAGGCCTACTCACTGAACCACCGTGCTTATTGTCTTTGCACCTTGTTTATTGTGTCAGAGGATTCATATGATTTAAATTGGCATAGCTTACATAGGTAGTGTTGCAGAACTGTTTGGATTTACATACAAGTTGGTTCAATATTGCAAACAACTCATCTATATTATTTTTTTACCACGTCTGCTCGCGGACCACTTGGGATAGCTTGCGGACCACCAGTGGTCCCCGGACCACACTTTGAGAAACACTGCTATAGAGAGACCAGGGTTAAAAATAGTAAATATAATGGTAATGTAGGCTGCACAACAAGATATACATACTTTGAACTGTCAGTACTTGACTTGGTTAAGTAAACATTATGTGACTGATACCAATGTGCATGAAAATACTTGACTTGGTTAAGTAAACATTATGTGACTGTTTAAATGTGCATGAAAATTGATCTGTTTGAACCATCCTCTGTTTCTTTCACTGAGTAAATAAAATCTCTTTGTAGCCTTGGTAAGCATAATCCTCTGACATCTTAAAAAGGAGATTTGTATCTCTTTGATTCAAAACAAATAAAAAAAGAAATAAAACACAACCCCCCTCCCCCTTTCGTATGCTTTTTGTTTGCCCAATGCTCTCAGGCACATCAAAGCAAGCAAAGCCCTCGTCTTAAAGCAGTAGGAGTTTTGAGATCTAGCCCCCCCCCATCTCTTCCTCTCCTCTCTGTCTCTCACCTTCCCAGACAACAAGCCAATACCATCCAGCACTAGATGGCATGTGTGTGTGTTTGTGTGTGTGTGTGTATGTGTGTGTGTGTGTGTGTGTGTGTGTGTGTGTATGTGTGTGTATGTGTGTGTGTGTGTGTGTGTGTGTGTGTGTGTGTGTGTGTGTGTGTGTGTGAGGGGGAGGTGGCTCTGTGTGAGTGTGTAGGAGATGCGGGCCTGTCAGAGCTGTCTCGTCAGCGCTGCAATCTCTCTAACTATTCTCCCAGCCTGCCTCCCCGCTCGGCAGCGCAGCGCACCACAGCCCTGCACCAGCGCTGACAACCCTCATATAATTAAACGCACTGAGTCCCCCGCTACCTATGAGCGGAGCTGACAGGATGATATACCTACCGCTCCGCCCTGTCATCCCGCACACACCGGTTCCCAGTATCACTGGGGCGCTGGATCGGAAGACCCACGACTAGCCCTAATTGAGCCCCGTTTTTGGGAAGGGTGCGGTCGGGGGAGGCGGGGGGATCTGTGACTTCTTGTGACCCGTCTCTCGCACTCCCACCCCACCCCCCTTTCCCGGACCCCCTGTCTTCCCGTCATGTCGTCTACGTCCCGTTTTCCTGTTTTTTGCTGTCGTCTGTTTGTCTGTGGCCGCCCTGCTTTCCCTGCTGGTTGGTCTACGATTCGTCCAGGGCAGAAGCAGCGCGACGATGGTGTCTGTACGGCTATGAGACCCTGTTGTGGAGCTCATCTAACGAGGGGGGCGGATGACTGGCGTGGAGGAGACTCAGACCTGCTACGGCGACAGACAGGGGAGGAGAGAGAGAAATTGGACAAATGAATGGAGAGACAGAGGATGTGAGAGACAGGGGAAATGAAAAAGAGACCCAGAAAGAGAGAGAGAGAGAGAGAGAGAGAGAGAGAGAGAGAGAGAGGTATGTAGAGAGAGAGAAATGTATAGAGAGTCTCAGAAAGACAGAGAGACAGAGTTGCAAAGAGAAATGGAGAGAAAGAAAGAGTAAGTAAGTGAGAGAGAGAGAGAGAGAGAGAGAGAGAGAGAGAGAGAGAGAGAATAAAGGGTTTGGTAATAGGGGGGAAAAGAGGGTGGGGGAAAGGTCCTCCATTAGAGGCTACCTCTGGCTCACATGTCAGGACGAGGGCGAGGTATGATCCCTGATGCCTTCCTCCACTCCGCTCCATGGCCCCACCTACTCCCCGTTACCACGCCGACCGTGAGCCCAGCCGCGCTCAGTGATTAGAGCAATTACTCGTCAAGGCTCTGTCACGGCCAATCACGTCTCTGCGCTGAGCTTGGCGGTTGGTCGGCAGGCGAGCGTGAGTGTGAGGGGTGACCCAGACCTGCCTTGGCGTGGGGACATTGGAGGAAGCTCCTCTCACTGGGACACAGCCATCATTGCTACCACGGCTACCACTGCCACGGCTACCACTGCTGATGCTGATGCTGCAAGGAACACTGTGGATTCCGTAGCTTCCTCTGTGGATTAAACAGAGGAACCTCCTTCTCCACCAAATAACACTCTACCTCCACCACTCTCTCTCTCTCTGTATGTATACAGATCTGGGGATCTACCCCAATCCTCTTTCTGGCAGGAATGAATTAT
Source organism: Alosa sapidissima (assembly GCF_018492685.1). Taxonomy (NCBI): domain Eukaryota; kingdom Metazoa; phylum Chordata; class Actinopteri; order Clupeiformes; family Clupeidae; genus Alosa; species Alosa sapidissima. The sequence continues at coordinate 2,331,683 of NC_055973.1, forward strand.
TGTCCGGTAATGATCTCTCTGAGCCCCCCGCCCCTTCAGAGGGGCCTAGTGGAATCAGGTCTGCCAACCTGGGAGACCTCCTGTCACTGTTTATGTCATCTCCTTACCACATATCCATCATGGTGATTGTCCTCCAATATCTGGCCCTGCTCTCTCTCTCTCTCTCTCTCTCTCTCTGTCATTGCCTCTCTCTTTCTCTCTCTCCAACACTGTTAACCTCTTAATATCCTCATCCCTCCTCATCACTCTTTTCCAGATCTGTGGTGTGATTGAGCTGCTCCACTGACAGGGTTGTGACTGGACACTTGAGTGTTTAAAACCCTGACCCCTGTACCCTCTCTTTTCTCCTTTCACCTCATTTCAACACCCTCACTTCTCTTCTCTTCTCTCTCTCTCTCTCCCTCTCTGACACGTCTGTCTCTCTCCTCCTTTTCATATATTCCCTCTATCAGTATATCTTCATACAAAATGCTTCCTTATCACACACTCTTTCTCTCCCAACTCAGTTGTGCGGAACTCATCCCAGCAGTGAAGCACATATCTGCTGGGTTTCTGACACTCGGAAATTATTTGGATGATTTCCCTCCTTGACCCCTGCTGAGGAGATCTGAGGCACAACGCTGCATCAAGGAGATCAGTTTAAAAGCACAGACACCGCCATGTCTCTAAGGCCTAGTCCACACGTACCAAACCAACCTTTTTTTCCTCCGTCTTCCCTGGAACCGTATCAAGAATATTTGCGTCCAAGCGGATACATACATACGGTCATAAGCTGCGCAGCACCAGTTGTGATATTTATCCTACGGAGTGTAATCGTAGGTAATGTCATGTATGAAAACTAGTATTGTTAGGCAATTGTATATAAGTGTCAAGTCCAGGGCAGCTGAGGTGTGGCGATGACATCATCGATACGCAAGTAGGATGTGCGGTTTCGCTGTCCAAACGAATTCAAAAGGGCTACGGTTTCAGATTTTTCCACTCTGGGACCAGGTTTCAAAAAAGTGCGGTTTCGGGCAGTGCGTTTACAGGATTCGTTTGGACGCTCGGCCAAGACGAAGCAAAACCTCTGCGTTTAACCCAAAAAGCGTCTCCGTGTGGACGGGCCCTAACACTGCCATGGATGCCGCTGCTGAAGATAGTGGGGTTAGCTGTTGCTATGAGACCTAAAACCAGCTAAATGACTCAATATGGTCATGCTGGTATTCTGTGATTACATTAGGCTTTATAAACACAGGGATTCAACAGTAACAGCACTATTAGATGTCTATACCTGAAACAAGAGGAAAGCACAGCCACCCTGTGTTGTAGATCAGTAAGGAGAGTAAGAGATGAGGAAACAGCACAAGGTTAGGTATGAATTTTAATGGGTGATAAGAGGTTATATTTTTGTGATTGTGCAGATCAGGCAATGACACACAAAGTTTTCTTTTATTACATTTTGTGTCAACCCTTCATATGGAGCCATCTAGAGTTAGAAAATAATTGAGGATATGAGACTAGGTTGTCCTGTTTATACAGTGATTTGTCATCTGTCTGAAGCAATAAATGGATTGATGCGAGTGCATGAGACAGCTTTACATATTCACATGCGCTTATTATATGTATTTTTACCCTGTTGTTGTTTTCCCTTTGTTAAATGATGCAGTAATTCGCTGTGTTTTAAGGTTGTGCATAATTATCAGCCGAGTCAATGTACTTTTTTTCTCTTGAATGTGGTCACTAAAAATAGTGAACAGTGGCAATACGCTTATAAGGCCAACTCCTGCTTTGCCTTAGGCAACTCTCCTGTCCCATCTAAAATCTCTAATCATCCACAAATTGTATTTGATTTAATAATTCAATTATTAATAATAAAATTATTATTATTATTATTGTATTGTATTGTAGTAATTTATCAATTCAGTGAGACAGGGAGTGGGGGAAGGGAATGATGGCAGAACTCTGAGAATACTGGGGCAATTTCTCTTAGAGATATATATATATATATATATATATATATATATATATATATATATATATATATATAAATATATGTCTTCATATTATTTTCTGAAGTTAAACTCAGATATATTGTTTGTGATGTTTCCAGCCTAGCTGTCACCAGCAGGAGATGTCGGAGTCGCCGATATTATTTTTGGCCGTCCATGGTCCATCTTGGGGCACAATGGAGCCTCTTTCATTTTCTGTGTCATAATGCGATGGTGGAAAATTTCCCTGGGAGGCATCCCAAGTATTGGAAAAGCGAATAACATATGTTGTGTCTCACACCCATCCCTGTTGCCTTATCCCCACAAGTGCAGATGACCAGCTAGCCCACGAGTGCCATGGGGCTGCAGACTGCAGAGCATAGTGCTCTGGCTTGTGCATGTTAGAGGAACACTCATTTGTTTAGAAAGGAGCGCGTTCATATCTGTCCCCTACGTGGAAGTGCACGTGGGGAGAGCACATGAGTACAAATGTTTCCCAAGTGTTTCTGCGGCTGCTGAAGCAGCGGGACTTACATTGGACATGTGCATGTTATTGATATTAAAGCAAACCTGATTGGGAAATTGCCCCAGAATACCCTCAAAGCAGATTACATGCTTTTTAGTGTATTCCCTCAGATGGGACACTTCCACAGTGTCAGCTGCAGACTGAGTGTTTCACAGAAAGTGAAATTGTGAAAAATCTATTTGATTTTTCACAATATTTTACTCTATTTGATGTCTTACTTTTCTACTACATTTTAACGTTATATAGCAGAGTGACAAGACTAATAGAAAACAGCTTGGATTAGTAAAAACATTACAAATGATGCACAAATATACAAATATTTGGCATACAAATGATGCAAACCGTTAATCCAAGTTCTATCTAAACAAACCAGAAATTCATAAGAAATAATACAACTCCTTATTGTACATAGGTGTATATGAAAAAAAATACAAAATACAAAATGCGTTTGCACTCAGTAGGCCATATGCCACATTTCTAATGATCAAAGGATTCCTATTAGCAGTATGTTGTTGTGAGGGATAGTATTATAAATGCGGGCACCTTGAAAGTCAGAGTTAGAAGTGTGTGAAGGAGCTGCATAGTCCATGCATATTATGAGTTAGAAGAGGGGGAGATGACAGCGTAGGCTTTCTTGCCTTTCCTTGGGGACTCCTTACCTCACTTGCCTGCAAATTAGCCCAATTAGTCAAAATGGCTGCAATGTGGCTGCCTGTCAAATCTAACAGTCAAATCAGCACCAGAGGTCATTCTCCCTCATTTAAGCACACCATGCGTAAGTCATGTCTCTCCTCTGGTGCGCCACCAGTGTGTGTGTGTGTGTGTGTGTTCGTGTGCTCGTCTGTGTGTGTGGGGGTGTATGTGTGTGCAGGCATGTGTATGTGCTGGTATGTGTGTGCATTTATGCGTGTGCATTTAAGTGTATTGCTCATACGTGCATTCATGTATGTTTATGTGTGTTTGTGCGATGTGTGTCTGGAGGTGTGTTAGTGTCATTGTGTGTGTGTGTGTGTGTGTGTGTGTGTGTGTGTGTGTGTGTGTGTGTGTGTGTGTGTGTGTGTGTGTACTTGCATACATGAAAGCTAATCCTTCACATTTGAGTTGTGATGGGGCTTGAGTGTGTGTATAGAGTATATGTGTGTGCATGAGGCCGAACCTCCCTAGGTAAAATCTACTGTGGCTGTGCCGGCTCTTTATTCCCTGCTGTTTTGTGTCTTTTATCTTGTAAATCAAAAGGCAGTGGGGAAAAAATGGCACCTCTCTGTACATGAAAAACAGAAAGAAAAAAATGGAGGACGACTTTGTGGCAAACAAAGTTTGAGCAATTAGGAAAGGCCCTTTCCAAACAACCAGCCAGTTCTACCAACCAACCCTCAAGCAAAACAAGCTGATTGTCAAAGGTGGACTGAACAAATAGCATTCAAGTTTTGCCCTTAGTGCTTCACATGACACCACTCTGTCACCTCTACACACATCGATAGAGTGATGGAGAGACCAGAAAAATTACTACGAAGCTTTTTTTTTCACCCAAAAAGCCACCACCAGTGTGCTTGTTCTCAGATGAAGGGGCTCTCTGCCCACCGGTCACCTCTTGTGAATGTTTCAAACGCCGCCGAATATCACTCCTGATAATCACCAGCCCAGGGCACCTGCTCTGTGCTGCGCCACTCTGCTCCGCGCATTTACAGACGAGTAATTGGAACGCCCTATACGGCGAGGTACACCTCAACTTACCTCACGCAAAATGCCACAACGAGGAGAGGAGAGGAGAAAGGATGTGTGTTCATCTCTTTAATTTATCCCTAGTGCTTAGAGAGAGACCGAGAGAAAGTGAAAGAGAGAGAGAGTGAAAGAGAGAAAGAGAGAGAGAGAGAGAGAGAGAGAGAGTGAAAGAGAGAAAGAGAGAGAGAGAGAGAGAGAGAGAGATGAGTGTATTCCACCCTAGGCCCTGTCCATGTCAGGTCAGAGTGTGTGTTTACCTGGCTTTTAACCCTCCCCTCAACATTTAACTGACTGCCTGACTGGGCCTCTCAGGCATCTGTGACAAATCCACCCAGTGCTGTTTACACGGCCCTCGCCTGGCTAGACTCCACTCGCTTAAGGACACTATGATAAAAGGGTTTTCATAATAGCAGAGAAAGCAAGACCGGGCTCTTTGAATAATGATTCAGTGGAGTGTGAATCAAAACATTGTTTGTCTTAAAGAAATATGTCCATTACTACTCCCTGAACTTGAGACGTTAGCATTGTTCCCTTCAAAACTACAAAGTCTTTAATAAAATGTAAAAAATATTGTTATTGTTGTTACCAAATATGACAAATGCAATGGAGATGACAAATGCCTTTACTTTGGGTGCAGGCCACAGGATGTCCTCAAAAGAGACCCAGTCGCATTGGGAAACAGACTGCACTGAGATGCTATAAGGAAGTGGATCCTGATCCCACTATCTTGCTGTTTTGGCAAACGCAAGTGGCAGGCCCTGATAAAGACTGTGATGGTAAATGATTGATGTCCATTCAGATGAAGATGTGGATTATGACGTGCTGTCAGCAGTAGGAGTGGTGTTGCTGACTGGCGGGTTGTCAGGGAGGATTCTGGTTGGATGCCATGGCAGGGGTGGAGTGGGGGTTTGGGTGTGGGGGTGGGCGTTGGGGGTGTCGGATGTAAACACTGGGGAGGGTCTCATGATTTCATCCTTGACCTGTGGCCACGCGTCATTACCCCCATTCTCCCCTGTCCTCTCGCGCGCTGCCTCTGTGCGTCCTCCTCCACATCACTGCAATTAATCCTCTCCACTCCATGGGCCCTCAGCCCTCCTTCAACACGCACGCCACGCCCTCCCAATTTGCTCCAAACACAAGCCTCCCAATCTCTCCTCCACCCCCCACACAGACACTTCCTCTAACGTTTCGTCACTCACGGGCCTGAGTGTAGTGTTTGACCCCCCCACCCCACCCCTATCACCCCCTTGTCTTGTTCCTCCTGCCCCCCACCCCTCCTGCCCTTCTCTTTGAGTGACCCAATTGTTTGAATGTGGAGGAGGGCCTCCGTCCCCTCAGTGCTCAGTGGCCCCTGCCACGGCCTGCTCCTGTCCCTTGCTCCCCCAGTTTGGGGGGTGGGGGGTGGGGTGCTGGAGGGGGAAAGGGGGAGTGAGTGACCCCGCTTTGGCCACTGATCTTGGGTTACGGCCTCGGAGGAAGCACGAGGGCAGCCAGCGACCGACTGGGGGGGCGGCCTTCACCCCTTATTACACTCACCTTTGTTTCCCGCGGTCCACCTCAGGCCATTGCTACCCACTCACCCCTACACACACACACACACACACACACAACCATACACACACACAAACCCTTACCTGGCACCACTTTCCTGTGGCGTGGACTTACCTGGCACAACTCGGATCTCTCAGAATCACAGATCTGCATGCACAGGAGCGCAGAGCTGGGTTTCAGCCACTGTTTAATTAGCCATGTTGCACACAATCACCAAGAGAGAACCATTTAAATACCTGCTAAAGCATGTGAACTATTTTTGGGATATATACGTCAAATATCATTGCTTTTCATTCCATTCTGTCCCATTATTTTGACAAACATTGAGTGCATCATGAAAAAAACAAACAAAAAAAAAACAAAGAAGCTCATAGTCATTTTGGCTCAGATCGGCACTCTAAAATGTCAAACTTTCATCAAAAAGAGTGTTTTTGTGTGAGGCAGGGGGGCAGTAAAGGGGAATGGGGGAGAAGGGGGATGACGGTTCCATGTCAGATGCTGAGGGACATGCCGCCGCAATGCCAGGAGCTAGTAGATTAATTAGGTCCTCCACATGGGTCTTATAAGCAAAGAGCCACAGTGACGAGGAATCTACATAGTCCTACTGGGCAGGGAAATGATGCCATAGCAGTGAGGGGCCAGACAGATGGCGCAACAATGGCTGATGGGGAAAAGAAGGGGAACGAACCTGGCAGACAGGAAGGAGGTCCAGTGGCCATAGGAACAGGGTCGTAGCCATGGCGATGAGGCGTCTAGACCAATGGCGTGACATTGTCTGCGTTTCTCAGAGTTGGGGTGGGGGGTGTGACTTGGGTGGCTGAGGAGTCAAGTTGGTGGAACTTCTTATGAGAATATTTCAGTATGTTTTACACACACACATACACACACACACACACACACACACACTGTGAAGACCTGCGTGGCTGCATTGCAACACTGTGTATTTGATCTATTGTTTTAAGTACCGCCCGAGGCTGTCCCTTTGAAGAGCGAAAAGGGAGATATCATCATTACCTCATGCCTTACCAAATATGGCATATTTGCTCTCTGATGAAAGGCACACCTAATCAGCTACCGTGATTATCAACGCCTCTGAGAGAAACAAGTCACCTCTCACTGCATCTGTGTGTGAGACAGAGGTGAGAGCTCACATGCTCTATGTGCATTCATCTGTTTGTGTGTGAGCTCATTTTGTGTTTACATGACAGGATGCTGTTTAGAGAAATAAAAACAGTGTTTTTTCTTCAGTTATGTCAATAGACAAGCTTACAGCTGATTGGTGTCACATAAGCACATCAAGGATAAAAGCACTGCTCGTTGTTAACTGTTATAATCTATTAGAGAGGACATATGCTCAGTAAGGTATCTGCTTTATACAATGACAGCTAGATCTCTAGAAATGCCAGCACACCTCTTTCAATGTGCTATGATCCTGGACTTCCCTGTGTAATACACACACATGTCTGAGTGTATATGTGGTTATGAGCATGTACCATATGTTTGTGTGTGTGTGTGTGTGTGAGTGTGTGTGTGTGTGTGTGTGTGTGTGTGTGTGTGTGTGTGTGAGTGTGTGTGTGTGTGTGTGTGTGTTTGAGTGTGTGAGTGTGTGTGTGTGTACATTGTCAATGTTGTTCCCATGATTCTCTGTGAGGTCTAGCCACTCATGACAGCAGGCCAGGCTGTTAGGCCCACCGTCTCCCCATCACCATTCCATGTCGTCTTAGCGACCGTGACAGTCCGCCACTTCCCTCGACGCTTCCACTCTGCCTGATGCCCTTGGAAGGATGAGCTGGCACAAGGTAATGCACTCGCGTTGCCCCATGCCTTCCAAGGTGTGTTGGACCTAAGGGTGACCGTGACAGGCACACACGGATTAGTGTCATTAAACAGCCTTTCTTCGGTCAGATCTGGGGAACGTGCTCGGCGAAGAGGAAGCCCAAGACACAGCAGGACATTTGGTTGAGCGACGTGTTGATCGCGGCCGACTGTTTTCAGTGTCCCCAGTCCTCCCAAGTGACATGATACAGGCGATTCCCCCGACGTCGTTATGACACACTTTCAAGCATCAAGGACAATTCAAGGGGGCGCTCGACCAAAACATGGAGTTTAATATGTTTTGTCTGACCATGGGGATCCAATGGAGGTACGTCTGAGTCTTTAGGAACAGGAACCCAAAGGAAATGCAAGAGGACCGGTGCCTTAGACACAAACTCTGTAAGGTCACTGACAACATTTCTGCAGCCTGTGAACATCTGATGTGTTCCATTTTGCTCTCCGCCAGGAAATTGGAGCAGTTTGCTGTTCTCTTGAGGACCGCTACAATGTGTGTACAGTCGCTCTTAATCAGATCTTTAATTTCAAATGCATATTGGACTCTATTTGACTCAAAAATAAAGACACCCTCCCCATAGACAGCTATGTAATCAGCCTTTGCTAATTTGCCTGGTGATGTTCTGATAAATGGAATAAATTGTTGTGGAAAAAGCTATAAATGACAGACTCAGGAGTTTCATATGAGCTCTGAAATCTCTGGAGCTTTGCATGATATTGTGGAGAGTGCTTCCCAAAATATCTCTGTCCTGTGACAACATAACAAGTGATAGTTATTTCAAGGTCCCCTTTCTGCAACAGATACTATCACTAGTGAAATATGAAATGGACTATGGTCCATTTAAGTCATTCTCAGATCTGCAATGACCTCCTAAGGATAAGAGATAAGAAAGGATCCACGGAACAAACCTCTGGACAGCAGGAACCTAAGGAAGCTAAAGTGGGAGAAGGTTAGCATCAGCAAAGAACCATGTCAAAGGGGCCAATATTAAAAAAGAAAAGTGATGCCATCTAATGCTGCATTCCAGTTGTCTCGTAAAACGTCTTGTGATTCGGCATGTCACAGCCTTGTAAAAACCTGAGCTGGTTGCGTTCCAATTAGTCAACAAGTCGTGACAAAATTACTGTTAGCAATTGTCTATTGTTAGCAATTGTTACCAGATATAGCAATAGCAGTTTGGAACAAAGCATTACACAGTATTTTACACAAACAAACATGATAGCAACATAGTGACAGACAGAGGTTGGACACTATGACAAATTTAATAAGACACACATCTGACAGAACTGCTAATAAACAGAGCATATCTACAGCTCTCATTTACTGTTAAAGGCCCCCTATGCAACATTTTAAACTTACTAAAACAGTTTAGAAATCATTGTGATGGTTATATGACCTGTTGTGGCGAAAATGGCGGCTTTCCCTGCTCCCCCTACCATCTCCAAGCGGAAAACCAGCCTTGCAAGATCTGCATCTGCATCCCGGCAAAGTCTGAATCAGGAAGTCTCGTGAGAACGGGAAAACGAGCGAGAAACATAAAATGATTAAAATCCTCTGGACATACAGTACACACCTCCTTAAGCACCGGTTAGCCATGCCGGCTAGTTATAAGAACAAGCAGCGATGGGTTCATCATTTTTAGATGTTCACCATGGCAGACCAAGCCAAAAGACCAAAGAGATGGCTGTAAAATATGCACCCCAAAACTGTAGGGGGGTAACCTGACTCTCGCCAGATGAATTTCGCTCCGCCTAGCTCCGCCTAGCTCCACTCACATCCATCTGGGATCGCTTCCGTTGAGAGTGATTTCGGCACCAGATTTTATGGTAGAGCCAATCAGGACGCAAGGCGGGAGTTTCATAGATGTGACGTAGCATAGAAGTGACTGTGAGACTGTTCTCAGCATCACGGGTTGGCTTCGATGTGAGTGGTTGAAGTAGCACGTCAATAGATGACGGACAAGTGGCTTATCCAATCATATGCAAGGATTTTTGATAAGGCCCAGCCTTCTGAAACACCTCTCCAATGGATCGATCCCAGATGGATGAGTGGAGCTAGGCGGAACGAAATACATCTGGCGAGAGTCAAGTTAGAGGGGGGGGGCTCCGTAGAGAAAAATTTGAGAAGTCGCAAAGAAATGACTAGAGTAACAAAGCGGGCCTTTAATGGACGCAGCCATCTTGGAATTTCGAACTCGGGTTTGAACAAGCTGAATGAGTCAGGATACAACTTCAGGGGGCGTTCCATTTGCAACCTCCTGTTCATAGCTCGGGAAAACAATTCGGTGACCAACTCGAACGGACGAAAATGAACACAACATAAATATCCTCTAACGGTGTGTATGTATTATCAGAGATAATGTTATATGTTTATGTCGATTAAGATTCATGAAATATTCTGTAGTAACAGTAGCTGTACTACCTTACAAATAGTAGTGGAAGTAGACGTATATTTTAAACAGAGGAAATGACTATCTTTACCCCTATCAAACTATCAGTTTACCAGGCCTAGTATTCTTTTTTGCTTTTTCTCCAGAGCTGGATTGTGGCCTGTGCCTCTCCCCGTCCGGCTCTCATGTTAGCAGGGATATGTCCTCACTTGTTGGGCTGCTGTTCCCAGGGGGGAACGCGGACCCGGCGCTTAAATCAAAGGTGCTGAAAGGCGGCTAGCTGAGATGCCACTGAGAACGCAGGGTATCGGCGCACTTATTTCCAGGTTATCAGATCGTGTTCCCCTTCTCAGCGCTCTTGTCTTAAAGCTGCCTTCCCCACTTTCCATCACACAGACACACACACACACACACACACACACACACACACACACACACACACACACACTAACCACTGCGATTCTAACTTGATACCCTAACCCCCACCCACCACCTCACCTGTTTCCGTGCCTCACCCAGCTGCCAGGAAGCCTTCCCATGCTCCCCTGCACAATGGCCGCCCAGTTTTCCGCGGTGGCACTGGCGGCTGTGTTATAGTCTCTGAAGGCCAGCCATGGTCCCAAATGACAAGGGACACGTTGCCAGCCATTCTTTCATAAAAGGGGGATCAGAAAAGGTCCTGTGCATAGCCTTAATCACCAGCTCGCCTCTGTGATTAAAAGACCTTTGAGGCCTCTCCAAAATGGAAAGTTTTCCCTAAAATCCAAGCGAAATTGCAGATATCAGTAACTACATACCTGCTTCTTGGTATGCAGCGCTGACTCTTCCTAAGTGGATACTTAAGCTGGAGCAAAGCAGAGCTTCTAGTGGGGACATCAATCTCGTCCTGTTCCTAGCATGATCAGAGTAGTAAATGCAGAACATTATATACAAATAAATACACACTCACACACACCTAAGTGGTAGCACATGAAAATGAAAAAAAAGAAACACCACACATTAAGTACACAGTTGTTTGGAGTTTGCCTTCGCTGCGTGGCGTTTCTACATGAAAAATGAGAGCGGGACGAAATTTACAATTCAGATGGGTTTCCTTAGGGATTCCCATTTAAGATGCATTGGCATAATGCATTTGTTGTCTTTACCACTCACAACTGCCATTGAACATCATTAGGTAATGCGCACTCACTGGTGGAGGAAAATAAAGTGTTTATCATCATTATGCACCGTCGTCGAGTCGTTAAGGGCATCAGAGGGGCGGCGAGGGGAGTGGGGGAGGCGTGGAGAGGCGAGGCTCCCACAGACCCTCTCGTTGTGGAGCCACTGGGTTGTTTGCGGAGCCACCACCACTACACCTTCTAACTCCATCCATTTATCAAGTGACTTTCACAAACTTGCTGCTGGGAAGGAAGATCATTAGACCCCCCCTCCACCCCCCCCCCCCCACTCCCCCCACCCTTCTGTTGAGGATGAGGTTGAAAAAAGAGCAAGACAAGAACACACGGGAGCAAACAATAGACCAGTGTATTACTGATATTTCACTCAAGTTCTTTTTGGTCTTTGCTGCCAATATGGAGACGGTATTAGTGGCACCATCTCATCAAGTTTCATTTGTGACTGTGTGCAAGCTCTGAGAGCTTTATGTATTTTACTTTATGTACAGCACGTCAAAAACGGAGGTTTGTTCACGTTCTTAGCTATTTCTGGCTCATTTTTGGATGTTTTAACCCTTAAGCAAGGGACTTTTGAACATTCTAACAGAAGTTCAGTTCAATGAACCCAGATATTCTATAGAGCGTTCAATTTCCAACATTCCCGTCATACCGGCTTAAGGGTTAAACTAAAACTTACACCTTACTCTAAAACGCATAGCACCTTTAAACTTCTGCACTATCATCCTTTAGTTTTCTTGTGTGTAAAGGTGCTTATTGTTACTCTATGGTCTCCTTTTGCACTGTGGCTTGAATGTCAATGCTCATCTCTAAGTCGCTTTGGAGAAACAAGTCAATGTAAATGTGTAATTGTAAATGTATTTGGATAAAGTATCTTGTTGAATATTATGCATACTAATTAGTAATATGAGGCCTCTTGCCTTTTGGTTCCAGGACTGTTAGAGAAAAGCAGAAAAATTTTATACAGATATATGTATATCTGACGACCAAAGTCAAAGAAAATTGGGGACATAAGTCACCTTATTGAGTTATGTTTACCATGCATTACTCTCTCTCTCTCTCTCTCTCAACCTGAACAGGCTAAAGAATGTTTTTGTTCACTGTTGTTCATTATGCTGACGGTGTCCATTGGGAGGAGTTAATATTCCAACAAGCAGCACAAGTCTATTTTTAATTCTAAAGTGGCAGTGGTTTATTTGTGCCATTATCTTTGAAAAATGCCAGAAATGAGAATAGAATAAACAGCGCATTATTAGAAACACAGAATAATATTCATTATTTTATCCCTTAAGTATATGCATTATTCAATTCATAAGAGATAGGGAAAAAGAAATGTGTTTGGCTTGTAATATCAGAGACACAACAACAGCACAGCAAGGAAAAATGAAACTTGAATTGGCCCAACGCTTATGTTATGACAGACAAACACACTCCCAGACATTTATTTATACATATGGGAAATAATATGGGCTAATATCCCAGACTTAGAGAGCTGAAGCCCTGCATTTGCAATATTGGATTATTATTATTGAGGTTAGCCAACTACATACATGGCAAGCCCAAGAGCCGAGCAATGCCCTGGAGCTACCCAACAAAAAGGCTTATTTCACTATTTTGTTAGCCACGAAGACAGACTAGAGATGTATCTGACTCTAAATAATGGAGAAATTTATTAGACATGGCACGGAAGTCCCAATGAGAAGTCCTTTGTCCCACTACTTTTGTTTTTGTAATTAAATTTGACACATGAAAAGTAGAACAACATTTAAAAATACATAATGTACAGTGGGGGATTGTCAGCCACATTTTTTTTCAAAGAAAAAATATTTGTTCTTTTGATTTTTTGCCTTACAAAAACACCGAAGTGATCCCATTTCAGTAAATGACGTCTCACATGTCAGAACAATCCAGACTAAAATAAGAGTATTTCTAAAGCTTTGGATTACATTTAAAAATCTGCATGTCAGAATACAAACAGTGGTATACAGCCACATCTATTAACAATGTATGACCCTCTCAAATAGAAACCTAAATGAATATCATTTTTAATAAATTGTATAGTTGTGTGATGCATTGTACATCCTACACATGATATTTATGTTCTGTATGGAACATGACAATTGAAGCGTTGTTCACCTTAGAGAAACCTACAAAGAAATATGAAGTTTATGTTGAAAGAATATCAAGGATTGTAGAAATGAACCCACTGAACACTGTATGGTTCTGAGTACATTTCCCTTTGTGAGCCTATGTCTCTCTGTCTTCCTCTAGAGCGTGTCTATGGCTCTGCCAGCTACTGGGTAGACATGGCTCTGCTTGCTGGCTCTCTCAGTCTGGTGCAGGACTGTATCTGTGTGTGGTGTCTCCTGCAGTGTGCTAATGTGAATGGACTCAGTCTCAGGGACGCTACAACCTCCCTCTCTCATCCCTCCCTCCCTCTCTCCTTCCCTCCCTCCCTCTCTTCTCTCTGTCCCCCTCTCTTTCTCTTTTCTCTCCCTCTCTCCCCTTGCAGGCAAATTGGATGCGCCTTTCAGAAGGGAGCACAAGCTGCATTCTGCGGAGGCCGATTGGACAGGATGGCTTTCGTCTTCTGACTTGGGGAGTGCGCCGAGTCGGGCCGGGCTGCCGGCCGCGGTGACAGCGCTTTGTTTTGAGTCCAGAAGAACTTGACATATGCCTCAAATCGTTTGCGCTCGCTGCACCGTGACTCCGTGCCACGCGCACGACTTGAGACAGGGCTCGGCTGTCTCGCTCTCTTCTCTGTCTGTCTCTCTGTCTGTGGCCTGCTGGATGGGATAGGCTTTGTGTGTGTCTGTATGTGTGTGTGTGTGTGTGTATGTGTGTGTGTGTGTGTGTGTGTGGTGGGGGGTCGAGTAGAGCTGCCACCCAAAATGCTAACTGCATGCTCTGGCTTTTGTCTAATTTCGTCACACATGCGTCCCTGCGTCTTAGTCTGATCAGCCAGGATTGTGACACATCACAAGGAGACACAAAACAGACAATCTCTACATCTCCCCCCAGCACAGGGTGTCACAACCAACACACTCACACACAGGCAGAACACAAGTCAACATGAACATCCATCCACACACATATATTATCAGACTACATGCCCATCATATTTACATATTATCTGCTGCACAGTGCATCTTAGATAACTGATTTCATTGTTACTTTGTGCCTTTAAAGGGTTTGGCGCTTGAAGTGAGTCCTGCAACGACACAGATGCCAGATCTGTCCTCTGGCCTTTGGTGTTTTTTGGGTTAAGACGTGAACTGGGCAGAGGAGGGTTTCTAATCCCTGATCACCGATCAGCACCTGGAGGCTCTTGTGAGCTGGAGGAGGACAACGGCTCCTCTGCCGACGCTCTCCGAATCACTTTCCCCTCTGAGGGGGAGACTACCACTGCAGCTGTGCCCCCATAACAGAGAGAGGGGAAATAATCTGTTAGCTATGCCTTACTTGTTCTGTGCTCTTTCTTTCTTGCACTCCTCTACTCTCTTGCCTCTTCTGCATATTTTCCATCCCTCATTAGTTTTAATCTCTCTCTCTCTCTCTCTCTCTCTCTCTCTCTCTCTCTCTCTCTCTCTCTCCAGGAAAACCACTAGAACCAAAAAACAGCCTCATGGAAATCAGCACAATCTACTAAAAAATAATTACATGTCCATAGTATGTTAGCCACACTGGCCAGATGTCAGGGATGAGTAAGTATGTACATACTGGTATGTTTTTTGTGTGTATGTATGTCGTGCCGAGGGGCTACTCCCCTGATCAATACATACAAATCCTAGCCTAGAAATCTAGACGCACCCTAGCGGCGGCAAATTAATTTGCTCAGCCTGTATGTCTAGTATCAAACCATAGGGATTTCTATTGGCTGACGCCGTGGACCTCATCCAATCACAGCGCTCTATTTTGTTAGAGAGTCTTAAGGCGGGCTTAACAGGATAACGACAGTCCTGCGACGGTGAACAACAAGGAAGGTGGCTATGGCGAACGAAGAGCGGTTGTTTGAATCAGCATTGGCGTCAACTTTGGAGAAGTTGGACTTGTGCTTTTCTTTGAAAGTTGAGCAACACAATGCACTTAAGTCATTCCTTTCGAAGAAGGATGTATTTGCCGTTTTGCCGACCAGATACGGATATGGTCGTAGTGCTGGCCTATTGCATGCCTAGGCAGTTTGAAAGACAATTCTCTGCCCGCCCCTTGGATTAAGCGAGGTGAATGGTTCGATGCCAGACTATACATTTCAATGATATAGGATGGCCCGCCAGGCTAAACAAATCCACCAATACACAGGCAACACACAAGATTGACTAATTTATCACAAAAGTTTATTTGAACAAGAACAAAATAAATACAGGACTGTAGGAAAGTAGGCAGATGGAACAGGGCACCACCGGGGCAGCGGTGTCCAGTCGGCGTTGCACATCCTGTCAACACACAAAAATCAAGGCACGATCCACTACAGGAGCGGCTATAGTGTCAACATGCGTCGGGCTAGACAGTTCAGACGTTCCTTAATCAAAACCTTAGCTTGCATTGTATCGATCACTCCCCGGCATCAGTCACTCCACTGTTCCCGGCTCCTTCCGTGTCGTGGCTTCTCCCTCCTATGGAACTCTTGTGTCTTCCCCACCTCTCTCCCGTCCATCTGTCGGCCGCTCTTATAAAGAGGAACACCCTATCCCCATCCCGTGTTTCCTCTGCCATTAATTAGTTCATTAAAATCAATTGCCATCAGTCAATCAGATGCTTCCCAGCCACCATAAAGAGACTCTTCATGAATCCCATCTAGAGTCCAAACACACAGCCTATACAGAACCCTCCTGATTGAATTATTGTCTCTAAGTGAGGGCACTGGCATCAATGTACACATATAAAACCATACACCTATATATATATATATATATATATATATATATATATACAGTATATGAATATACAGGACACTTGACATTTTATGCATGTATGTTTGAGTGTGTATATGTACGTATGTATTTATGTGTGCGTGTGCTTGTGCATGTGTGTGTGTGTGCGTGTGCGTGTGTGTGTGCATGTGCTTGTGAATGTGTGTGCGTGTGCGTGTGCATGTATGTGTGTGTGTGTTTAGTGTGGGGTGGGCAGCGCACAGCGGTGTAAAATAGGTCAGAGCCCAGAGCCTCTGATCGCTAGAGCATGGCAGCTGAATTTCATGCTACATTAGGTAGATTTTAAGACCTAATCTGCCTCTGCCGATGTTTTCTGCTTAATTTCATGGAGGTGCAGTGCTGCCTACCTGGTGCCTACGCTGGGTGGTGAAGCAGAGATCATGGTGCAAGCACTCCTTAAGCCCCATGGGGTCCTCGGTGCCTGGGGAGAACAATGCATGTGTAGGCAGATGGCACAGGCCTATGGTGGCCCAGCGGTTCAGAGTACAATCAACATGTCTTGCATGGTAATAGCGGAATTCTAGAACAGTGTCATGAATAGAATGGAGCTATGCTAACAGCCTGTGTGCTCTCCATTAGAGATTATTCTTAGAGAGCTAAACACGCTTAGCTAAACATGCTAAATGTGCTTTGCTTTGTAAATATTAGCTGTAGAAGCCTTTTAGTTGTGCATGGAGGTATAGAAATGTAATATTTTGACCAATTAAACTTACAAGCTTCTATGATATTGAATGAATTCAAGTCATTTATGTTCTGACCTGATAGGCCCTCTGCAGCTCTTTCTCCTCTCAGTCTGCAGGTGCCAGGAGGCTGGTCGTTTGCACCTGGATGACATAGGACCATAAGACACTGTAAGCACAAATCATGAGTTTAACTATCAGCTGATTCTACTGAAGAACCATTTTCTATCTGTTTCAAAGACATAGACCTCTGTAGTGTTAACTCTATACTGTCATCAGATCTTATTCACAGCATAATGCAGTCACTGGTTTTAAATCATGGACCATCGATAAATTCTACCTCACAAAAGAAAAAAAATCAATCTGCAAATATCAGTAAATATCCATGTTTGTGCTCACTCTAGCTTCCCCACCCCTACCCCATCTGTCAAGCCAACAGGGGGAGGTTTGCGAATTAAAAGCATTTAACCTGACTACCACAGAGGCACAGCGTCACTGCTGCATAATAACACTATAGTGCCCCCGAGCGAAGCGCTAATCAACGCTAGTCCTCTCTCCCCCACATCCCCCGCCTCCGTTCGATTTTAATTGGACGTATCCAGCTGATCTGGCAATCGGGCCCTCTTACAAGTACTTACCAAGATCATTGATTTGAGAAATTATCCAGTAGAGTGTAAGTTATGATTGGGTGGGTCCTTAATGCCATTATCAGGGCAGCGGCGCTGATGGAGCCTAATACTAATTGCGCCTAATTTACTGTGAAGTTTATCTGTGGCGCTGGCGTTGTTTTGGGACTTTCCTAATAGTACTTGTGTTCGACAGGCGAAACCCATTGACTGCCGAATGAATCGTGGAGTGGGGACAGATTGAGGGGTGAGCTAGTTCAGCGATGTTAGCGAGTGGGGAGTGATAGGCTATGGTGGGGTGTTAAAGGTGTGCACCTGTGTTTTCTTGGGCTTAATTGCCCACAACAGCAACTGCAACAACAATAACAACAAAAATAAGTAAAATTTTTGCTTTGTTACCCCCCTCTCTGGCGAGACTCATTTAGTGTGTAATTGGTTCAACAACTGTTTGGGGAGTTTGTTCATTTGCATCATGCGGTGTTTATGGAAGCATGGCGTTTGAAGCCACACTCACTGCCATTTCAGTAGATCTTGCTTTAATACAGCAACACAGTTATTTAACAAGGCCACATGTAACAAACATCATATATTTTTTATTTTAATACTACTGACTGACCGCATGATTCATGATCAGGTAATAAAATAATTATTACAGTCATATAGGCTAATGAATGACATGTTCGTTTTACTCTTCCATGCCAAGTGCTATCTATAAACTTTATCTTTCACTAAAGGCCCAGAAAAATGAGTTAATTGCATTTGTGCAATTTAACCTTCATGAATCCATGGTTCACAGCATAAATTCCTTGTTGTCATATATATTAATCTTGTTCACATCCATGTCATTTGGTTTACAGGAAAGTAATGAGTCGGAACCGAGATAGTCTCCTACTTTTAATGTGAGACTAAAGGGACACTGCAGTTACCACATGGGACACACTTACGCACATACATACGGGAAACACACACACACACACACACACACACACACACACACACACACACACACACACACACACACACACATACTTACTTGCACTTGGGTCCCTTTGTCTGTAAAATGATGAGCATCTCCATAAAGGCAGCTAAGTCAATAACCTGAGCAGTACTCTGTCTGACACCCATCAGGATGCGGCTAACTCTGTTTCAGGGCCAACATCCCCACAAGCACCTCCTCCCCTTCCTCTCTGAATGACACACGGACTTTGCTCTCTCCACGAACTTCTCACCTCCATCTTACCTCTCTATCCGCACCACTTTCTTCATTCTCTCTTTTTTCCAGGACGCATTATTCCATTTAAACTTCAATCCTATTTACGGCTCTCCTCTTTCCCAAGCACTGCCCCAGGCTATGAAACAATTCATCCAACGGCCTGTGTGTTTCGACTCGGCCTGTCAGGACGCCTCTACTGGGATATACGCACAGAGGATGGTGTGTGTGTGTGTGTGTGTGTGTGTGTGTGTGTGTGTGTGTGTGTGTATCTGTGTGGTTTGAGGAGTTGAAGGATGAAGATCTGACTCAGTCTTGACAAGCTACCTTGCTGATGTCAGTGTCTACTAGGATGCATCTTCCATGAACTAATTACCCTGGTATGCAGGCACTAAAGTTTACGATGATTAATCAAGCAAAACAAAGACAGACTCTCTCTCTTTCTCTCTCTCTCTCTCTCTCTCTCTCTTTATCTCTCTCTTTCCCACACAGATAGAAGCACACCTGGTATCAAGTAATAGGCTTCACCTGGACTAAGAGACATATTTATCCTCTGTCAATGGGCCGTCTGTCTTCTGCAATGTATGACGTATGAATGGTCTGGAGCACTGTTCCAGAGTTACTCCAGAAACTTCAAGCCTCCAAACTTATCAGCAGTCAATCAGAGGTCAGTCCTTCAGTTTTGGATGGATATTCTCAGGCACTGGGAGATTTCCAGATGTATAGGTATTACTTTAAGAGACCCCCCCCCCAAAAAAAAACTACCTTTGGATGAAAGGCTATAAAAAATGCTTGCTCAGCAAGTATTTTCTTTGGTGTTGCAGAGAAAGAATGTATTATTATTAGAAGGTGAAGGGGAGCAATTCTTTATGCTCTCCTATCAGGATCAAAGCAATCAAACGACATCATGATTTTTATACTTTTTAGTGGAGTTTGATGAAGCAGCTGAAGTGACTGTCTGTCAAAAGAGAGGAGTACAAGGGCAGTTTTATCAGTCAGAAATTAAACGTGCGTGGGAAGGGTGACAGCATCTTTGGCATGCCAATTTGTGCCCTTTTCTAACTGCCCAGATCAGCAGAACGGCACAAGGAAAGCAGAAAGGCTGCTTGACGCAACGAGGAAAACCAGGATGAAAAAACATGCCCATCATCCTTTGTAATTTTATCATGCTGTTTCCTGGTTGCGTTTTTTTTTTTTTGAGAGAGATGATGCCTCTGCCTGCGCACCAATTAAAGAGAGGCGTCGGGGCATAAACAGCCTGGCACCACAAAGTCGTTCTGGGCGAGGGCTCGCTTTGGTGCAAAGTTCTCCCCCGCGCCTGATTGACATGCGGCAGGTAGGCATTAGGCAAATCCCGCCATTAGAAGTTGCGCCCCAACGCTACCTGGGCGAGGCTCACAGCGTGGCTCAGTGTGGCGTGAAGACGAGGAGACGCCCGGGCACATAACGAGACGCCGATGCCGACGCCGACGCCGACGCCCGCAGCTCTGCCATGCAACAACAAAATCTCATCTTTCTCTTTCTCTGTCTCTCTCTCTCTCTCTGTCTCTTCCTCCTTTCAAATGGCGCTCTTTGACTTTAAGCAACTCCTGAGTATGTAGAGGAGGAGAACAAGGAGTGTGTTTGGGGGAAAGACCAAAGGACTGGGAGAGCAAAGGGAGAGCGGCTACATGAGAAGCGCCTCTGTTAGGCTGTGGCGTGTGGATGTGGAGAATGTGTTGGGCCCCTCGCTCCACTGCGGCTCCCTACTTTATAGTCCCCTCATTAGGAGCCGCTGTGGATGCCGGGGGTTTTGAGCTCCTGTTATACTGCTGACCTGTTTTGCTTATCGTGGCCCAGCAATTTGCTTACTTAGCTCCGGAAAGGATCTCTCTTAACTGCTGGTGTGATGGGGACAAAGGGGAAAGAGAGATACAGGGCTCAGACAGCTGTCAAGTACAACAGCGTATTTCCCTTTGGTCGACTGGCCTCACCTTTACAGGCAAGGCCCTATTACTCATACTCTCCAGGTGTTCCTGGCGTTGACATCGGCGTGTCTCTGCTCTCGCTCAGCAGCTCAGGTTCCAGCGGAGCTTTAAACTCGATCTCTCATTCTTCCCCGATACTACTGATAAAATCTATGAAATATCAGAGGAAAGATTTAGCTGACTATATGGTCTATGTGTGGTCCCAATTGAATCATATTCAAGCAAGAGTGTGTATGTGGGTTTCTCTCTCTCTCTCTCTCTCTCTCTCTGTGTGTGTGTGTGTGTGTGTGTGTGTGTGTGTGTGTGTGTTTGTGTGTATATGTGTGTACATGCACTGAATAGATGTAAATAATGTGTGAGGGTTTGCATCGTGCAGATCTAAAATGATGCGGACATGACAAATGTGTGACTGTAAGCACAAAATGTCTGTGTATGCATATGAGTATGTGTGTGTGTGTGTGCGCCCATCTGTGTGTGTGTGTGTGTGTGTGTGTGTGTGTGTGTGTGTGTGTGTGTCAGTGCTCTTTGGGAAATGGCAGTGCAGGCAGCCAAGGAGAAAAAGGGAATATGAAATCATTTGACTGCTGACTGTCCTGCTGAGTAGCCCCAGGCCCTTACACATTTCCATTGAGTTAGTTTATGATCAGGGCAGTATGTTATTGAAATATTATCTCTTTAGCCTGGCTCATTCTACCACCAAATGACAGCCTCTCTGAACACTGATACAGACCAAATACCAAATAGAGGGCACTTGCCATTAAGGGCATAATGCCCCTTTGATACAGGCAAAAGTGTTATCTTTCTCCGACATGTAAAAAATATGATCTTGGATTCATCTGTTTTGAATTGCCTCCCTCTGATGGGGAATAGAATGTGTAAACCATATCCACTGAGACCCCTCTGAAAATAATAGAAATACAACCAACCCCTCCTGCCATGGATTTAGTGAGGAGAAATGCAAACTACACACAAGCGCATTCAGGCAAATATCAACATAAAAGAGGACTCATATTTTTTTTTGTATGTCATGAAGCTCGTGTTGCTAATACCATTTTCTGCTCAATAATTTGCACCTAGTTCATTTCCATTCCCTTTAATAGGTTTGGCATTCTGAAAGACATCTCAATCCATGAGATTTTTTTTGGTGATGTCCTTACAAATTAGATTTTGACAGTTTGTGTCGCTCTACACCTCTGTACCTTCATAAATCCCATAATTGTCTGAGAGCTGTGGAACATTAGGACGACAAAATAAATATATATATCAAAGCAATTCAACTTGGAATCCATAAACCTCTCCTATAACATGCTGGAGATAACTTCACAGATACAACTGGGTTTTGCACCATTATGTAAATCCAACCCAATCAAATCTCAACCTCATAGAAAGTCCTCTAATGTCGGCTGATTACCCAAGCTGCACTGAATTATCCATAACCATACAAATAAGTATGCATGACAAGCATGCAAATTCCTCTCGTGAACTTCAAATCACATCACTTGACTTCAAAGTGGGCAATTACTTGTTCCCTTTGTCTGGGTCCTGGATAGACATCTGCCTATAACACCTACAACAATTCCACCTCCTCCTCTTGTCTCGTGACAGAGAATAAGATGTCAATCTGTAGTCTCTCCATCACTGACACCTCTGACTGAATAAATAATGAAGGCTCACAGCCAAGCAGCTGATGTCTGAAGCAAACCAGCATCCACAACCTGTGCAACAACCTCACCCCTCAGCTGGGCAGAAAGGCACTGCACATAATCAGTGGTCAAAGTCTCCTGACTGCCCTCTATTTGTCACAAAGTGTGTGTGTGTGTGTGTGTGTGTGTGTGTGTGTGTGTGTGTGTGTGTGTGTGTGTGTGTGTGCCTAATTTAGACACCATTTAGTCGGAGATGGCCTGGCCTAATCTGTCCTTGCTGTAGTGTCCTCTCTCGCTCTGCTCTCTTCCATTCGCCAATGTCACTTGCAGGTCTGTTTGGTAGGTAGGGTCGGGTAGAGGAGAGGAGAGGAGAGGAGAGGAGAGAGGAGAGTGAGTCCTGGCACGGCTCTGGCACGACTCTGGCGCGGGTCTGGCAGCGTGTTGTCCTGATTACTTGAGCTGGGCTGTGTTGTTACCTCAGCTGCTGACTCCTGCGTCTGTCTGCCTTCCTGGGCTGGGTGCTGACTTTAATGTTGCCGTTAATGATGCAATTTGTGTGTGAGCCGGCGCAATGTCAGGAAACTCTACCGCCGCCGCCTACACACTCTCATCCACTCTCGCTCGCTGGACATTTCAGAAAGGAATTTGCCAGCTGACCTTGTCTGCTTGACCGCGGCTATATACCATAGTGAGTGATTTGTTCACCTTTCCTCCCCGTGAGCCGGGTGACTTTAGGAGAACAAGCAATCGCATTTTAAACAACACAATCATCAGTTACCTGCTGCTTTCACACACTGGAAACAGTGCTATGCAGGCTACTCTCCATGGCCAGGGAACCTTACCTTACTTTCTAACCTTACCTTTTATCATTTCTATAAATTGTTGATAACTTCAACAATCAGTTAACAGCATAATATTAATCCAATATGTGCTAGAATAAGCAACAATTACCTTAAGACTAATATAAGAGTTAGCTATAGCTTTGATGATAGATATTTTTTCTGTAACATGACCACATTATCACATGACATTGTTATTACACAGTGGAGCTAACAGCATTAGTGTTCGTGCTTATGTTGGTGTATGGCCATTTGGATTAGGACAGTGAATATCCTGCTGTGGTATAAAATCACGTTTCTTGCCATGCTCATATCACAGGAGCTGCATTACTAATATACAATCTTCATTTCTTCAAATAGCAGGATCTTGTGTTAACTAAATGAGTCATTTGGATACACAGTCTGTTTGCATGTTTTCACTTCAGCAGACATGCATGTCTGGCCCTGGCGTTGAGATGGACGCTTTCATGATGGTGACAGCACACCAAAGCCTCCCCAGCACAGAAGCATACTGTACGTCACCCTGGACAGCACAGAGAGCAGGACACGCTGTGATGGTGTGGACAGACCAGTCATCCCTCAGCGCTGCTACTCTCCTCACGCACGACATGAAGGATTTCTTTTGTGTGTGTGTGTGTGTGTTGTGTGATGATGATACTCAGTGGGATGTAACATGCTGTCTGATAAATCAGAAAGGCTTAGAGCTACTTTGTTTAGAAAGTGACAGTCAGTGCCTATTTGTTTAGCGAGTGCTTGTCACCGTTCACTTTTGATTTCTGCAAAGATATCTCCAGAGCCATTTAAAGCCTCTATAAATGCAACGTGCAAATTCCCCCAGCTACACGCTCTGTACACATATCACTCCGGAGCATAAAATACCGCGCGTAACCTTCCTCCCATCCCTCTCTCCCTCTCTCTCTCCTCCTTTCTTTCATCTTTTATTCAGAGCTACAGAGAGAGAGAAAAAAGACAGGAGGGGGAGAGATAGAGAGAGGGGAAACAAACGAATGAAGGGGCCACGAAAGACACATTTGCGTACTCATCTTTTTTCACGCTCGCTCCCCTGTTTTTCCGGGCGAGTCGGCCTCTAATAACGTTTTCGTCGGTGTTTACTAATGTATCATTCATTAAGCATTGGCCGCCACGAGGAAACGTCATCTATCTGGCAAAGTGGAGGTTATTATCGCATTAAATCATTTCACAATATACCTGTGTGACTGGCCGTGACAGGCTGGGCTCTCACACTGCCTCTGCCCCCAGGGAGGAGGCTCTGTGGGCCACACTGAGATATGAGGCCTGCACATGATGAATATGATATTGCCCGTGTCACTAGGCGAGCTCTCTGGCCTCCCTACCTCTGTCTTCCTTTCTCTCTCTCTCTCTCTCAATCTTTTCCACTCTCCTCTCTCTCTTCCTCTCTCCCTCTCTGGGTTTCTTCATCACTTCCTTATGATATATATGTCTCTGCCTTCTCTCTTTCTGTATTCTTTCTTCCTCTTCCTTATGATAGATCTGTATATGCCCTCCCTCATTCCCCTCTCTCTCTCTCTCTCTCTCTCTCTGTATTCTCTCTTTCTCTTCCATATGATAGATCTGTCTCTTCCTCTCTCTTTATGTCTGGTTCCCTCCTCCTACTCTCTGCTGTTTCTCTGGTTTCCAGTGTTAAACATTAGAGAAGACATCATTCTCTACTTCTAATATCAGTCACTTGGTTTAAGTCTTGTTTTTTTCCCGATTTTGCATAGTATTCAAGAAAGAGCAGAGGCATGGACTCTCTAAGCTTTTGTTTAAAAATATCAGACAATAACAAGGTACCAGTGGGCTAAGCATATTCATGCAACGCCACCCCCACACACCCCCAATCCCCCCCCCCCCCCCCCCGCTCCTTTTAAGCCGTACCACCCCCCACCCCCCTCCTCCCAGTCTGAGGTAAAACCCAGGCGGTCACAGTCCCCCTCGTTACAATATGCATCTCATTAGGAGGCTGTGGTGAGCACCTGCGGGTAGAGAGGCACTAATGAGGCCAGCACATCTATAGAATATCCTCCGCCGTTAATTACCGAGCTGCCTGTGCGCTCTCCTTCAAAAAACACACCACGGCGTACACACACGCACACACACATGCTAGGCTCCGAAAGACTGCTTAAAGTCGGCCAGGAGCAGAGACGCTAGGCTAACCGCTGAAAAACAAACAATAACTAGCAAAAATGGAGGCCATATGGTTTCAGAAGGCATTGATGAGGGGGCTTGTTGATTGGTGTGTTTACTTTTCGTGGGGTAAATATTAAAATAATGGTGAATCAGTGTAAATGGTGCCATGGGCCATTTGAACATTGCATTGTTTGGACATGGACGTCAAATGTAGCAAATGTGGACTTGTGAACTTAGCTGGTTTCGCATCATTAAACGATAGACGTGTTCATAGGGTCAACAGCCGTAATGAGATAATTGTGTAGAGCGTTTATTTTTATTCATTAATAAACCAGATTTGGTCTAACAAACCAAGGGGTCTACTGTTTGGACTTGACTATTTTGTGTAACTATCTCAATACTGACAGAGATACAGTTCAAATAGAAACATACTCTGGCGTGAGCAAATGGCTTTGATAACATTTTATCGTGTTTTACATACATAAACATACATAACATCCACCAATCTAATTTCATTAGGGCTGTTTAAGGTCCATTGTGTTTCTCATTGTCAATTTATTAGCTGCGAAGTATTCGCTAATTACATGTAAATCACCTCAATTATGATATATTTGTGGTTATTTTGTCGCAATTAGGTTCAAAGTGAATAGAGGAGGTTGTGAACATTTGGTGTGTTGTTGTCAAGAGGCCCTCTGTGACATGAAATGAAGTGAAAATTCAGGAGGCTACACGCAGAGAGAGAGATGAGAGTGACCTCATTAACTCTATTTATGCATGGCCTTGGATCAGTAGGGCCCAGGCACCTTTTCATGTTCTAATTAAATAAGAGGAGCCCATTGCGTGCTTCAGCAGAGTGAAACTTCAGATACACGAATCAAAAAGCCTTGATATGACTTTACATATGGCTATATACACAAACCTGACCACAGTTCTTGAAACGCATCCAATGTTTGTAAAGCAGTATATGAGTATGGTTGAATTAGTGTTCTATTTAGGTCTGTGAGTTCTATAATGCCGATAGTGGGACACAGCATCTTTCTCTGAGCTTCTTGACCACAGCACATGAAACTAAAATGATTCTTTTACAGAGGAAAGTTGCAGCCGCCCATGTAATTGGCATCATCTATTCAAATGAGAGGACTCCCCTCCCAACCGATACTCCTCCACACAGATGGGGGCAAAGCCAGCTCCATCCCCAGTTGCCTCGTCCTCATTTGGCTGGGTGCTAGAAGGCCATGTTCTTAACTCTCCTCTCTCCCCAGGAGCAGCGAGAGCTCCGAGGACCCCAATAACTACAATTTCCTTCAAAGATTGACCTATAGAACAACCCCTGTAGCTTACCACTCATGGCAAAACACAAGCAAAGTGCATAAAAGCGTATTATTGTACAAATTTGCGAGCCCTAATTGGGGAGAAATTTCCCCTTCCATGTCTTGGAATCGGTAATTTTTGCCCGAGCTTGCTCCTTGGCATGCCCGCGTGGTGATCCTCTGCTCATCCAGCCATGGAGCGTTAATTCTGTCCTGGGCCCTCGTACTGCTGTTTATTCATTTGGTCTGTGGGCAGAAACTAGCCTGAATCATTAAGGACTCCCTGTATATCCTTGACTTCTCTCTTTCTCCCCTTTCTCTCTCTCTCTCTCTCTCTTTTCCCCTGCCTTCATTTTTATACCAAGGGGCGCCCACAGCTTATAATAAAAGGCATAGGATTTTAAATTAGAAATTAATTTGGATAATTTGTCTCCTACGATCGGCCTCCCCCTGTCTCTCCTGCCAGGAATATGTTAATATATCTTATTAAGTAATTGCGAGGCCCAGATGCGCATGATTATGCTATTGAAGAGAGTGCTGATCTAATTAGTGTGTATCTATGTGCGTGCGTGTGTGTGTGTATGTGTGTGTGTGTGTGTGTGGGAGAGAAGAGGCATTTGCCTTGGCCAGTATTGCCTCAGCAGCAGAATGCAAGGGCTGCTTAGAGCATGTAGGAGTCAGAAATGACAACCTTCTAGTGAGGAGGAGGGGTAGCTGAGAGAGAGAGAGAGACATTTAGAGAGGGAGGTGGACTGAAAGAGAGTAGGAGAGAGAGAGAGAGAGAGAGAGATTAGAGTGTGGTGTAAAAGATTAGCAGCCGATCTCTGCCTCGATAAGCAGGCAGGTCACATTGTCACACTCAGAAGCAGAGAGTAGCCAAGGTCGTTCCTCCCCCACCTTACACCCCCACCTCACACACACACACACACACACACACACACACACACACACACACTCTCTGTGCCGGTACTATCTATCCAGCGGATGGGGGGAGGGAGGGAGGGAGGTGTAGGGGGTAGATAATGAAAGGTAATGCAATCACCATCGCTCACACCCCTCAACCTGTTCAATTAATCAGGACTTATGGTCTCCTGTCTGTGGCGCTCCTGCCACGTTTGGCTGGCCCTGAGAAGGCGCTCACACACATACACACACACAGACACACACACACACACACACACACACACACACACACACACACACACACTCACACACATGCGTACAGACACGCAGACACGCACGTATACACGAGTGGTGGGGGAAAAACTCGGCCGCATCCCGGCCATTTTCCCTGCCTCCCATTACCTGCTATTCTTTATTCCTGGGCGAGAAGCACAGGGTAATTCACTCGGCCAGCCTTCTCTGGGGACTGAACATGAAAAATGTCAGCTTTTCGCTTCTAGTGAGGCGGCGTAAAAGCGACTCTAACCTGAGTTCAACTTCACATTAGAGTTGCCCTGTGGGTAGCATTACAATGAGAGAGAGAGAGAGAGAGAGAGAGAGACAGAAAGCGCTGTGCAGTTTGTGCGGGCGGTGCACATGAAAGCAAGCCACACATCATGCTGCGTATTTTGACCAAACATCCCCTAATGGCCTTCAAATTCCCCCCTGCCCCGTGCTCTCTGATTGGCATATGACTCAGGTCTATTGGCGCTCTGGCATTGCCGTGCGTGATTATGGTCAATTTGATTTCACCATGGGGTGGGTTGAATTAACAGACCCTGTTGGGCCTTCCTCAAATGTCACCACAGATCAGGAGTTCTAAATGGCTTGAAATGTGTTTGACTGCCACCGTATGTGTGGAACATGACAGTAAATAAGCCCAAGTTCAGTCATTACAGACTTTAAAAGTGGGGTGACATGCAAGTTCTCAAAAAAAATACAGTTCTGTAAACGCATTTCACAAATGTTTAATTAGACCCAATTAATTAAAAGAATATCCTCTTCTTTCACTCTCTACCCTTCTCTCTCTCTTTTTTCTTCATCTTCTTTTTCTTCACTTTTCTGATAGATCAGTAGCGTGACCTCCAGTTAATTGAAACCCAGGAGATTTTTCTTGCATAAAATCAGATTTATCTATTCTTAAAAGGATTTTGTTAAAAATAGTCCAAATCCAGAGGCTCGCTGCTAAAGGCCTGCAGCACTGGAGACGAGCCTTGCTCCAACCCTTTGCCCTTCCTCTGTCGCGATCGCGAAACAAATGCTACCGCTAACTAGCTGGGGATCCATTAATTAATTGCAGGAAAACACAGACATATTATGTCTATAGGGCAGATTTTCCCTCCAAAAGAGGGAGCAGAGAGAAAGAGAGAGAAAGGGGGGGGGGGGGAAGAGAGGGAGGAAAAACAGCATACCAACCGATCCAGCAAAGTCTTTTGTGACAAAAAAAGATAGCCATAGTGGTGATGAAAACGATGCTTTGGATAATTGCACTAATTGCACTTGACATTCATAGATACTATAGGAGACGAGAACAGCCAGAGGTGCCCTATTTCTCAAGCAGTTCTTCAGAGGTCCTTGGGCAGCATTTTTTCTCTGTTTCTGTTCCATATGTTGTTAAAATATTGTGATTATGAAATTCTGTCTGTGTTTCTGTTTGTGTCTCATAAATGGAGCAAAACAGACTAAGACTGAGATACTATTGTGATACACTATTATTTTCTATATTGTAGGACTTTGACATCTGATTTAATTGGCAATATGTTTCAATTCTTAATGTTTTCTTGAACTGAGATTATTAAAAATGATTTATACACGTATATTAACTTAACTTGTTCAATTACATTGCTGTAGAGCACAGAATATTTAGCACCTATAGTTGCAATAAACAATATGATTGT
This sequence comes from Alosa sapidissima, assembly GCF_018492685.1. Taxonomy (NCBI): domain Eukaryota; kingdom Metazoa; phylum Chordata; class Actinopteri; order Clupeiformes; family Clupeidae; genus Alosa; species Alosa sapidissima. Next base: position 2,361,038 of record NC_055973.1, read on the forward strand.
GTAATTTAACAATATCTTCACTTCTGTATCCTCTCTATTCTCTTCAGTGACACAGGACAGAGAATAATATCGTACGTATGTTGAGTGGTGTATTTAGGATAAGTGGTGCAGAACACATTAGTTGATGTTTTGTTGAACTGAAGTTGTTATACTCTAAGAATTATTTATTCATTATCTCATATACTACAGTGCTCTTATATTCATGTTAACAATATATTTGTATCATTTAGCAATATCTTCACTTAACGAAGACTGGAGAGTTTGATAAGACATTAAGCTCTAAACATCTAAACATCTGTAAAACAGGACAGAGAACAATATGACATGATGTATTTATGATAACAGTGGAGCAGAACATGAGAAGACTGGCAAATTTTGCAGAGGAAACGCTGTTAGTAGGGTACCCATTCACTCAGTGTCCCCATTCATCCAGACTGATACAGGACTGCTTCTCTGAGCCATCAGAATGGTAGGAGCACACACCTGTCCGCTATCTGCCATTAACCCAACTCACCTGTCCTGTAATGTTGACAGAAGGACCAAAAGCCCATTTAATCAAACTGGATTATTTCACACAGTCAGCTTAATTGGATGGAAACAGACGATGAATCAAAACTTTGTGAAACTTGCATGGTGTTTCTTTCATCATCTATCTCAGTATGATACCAGTACAAAGCCAAGGCTATTACCATCACTATACACTGGTGTAGTCTTGGCCGGAAGCCCGTTTGTTTCAACTGATCTGTGCTGCCTGCTTAGTTTGGTTACAGGGCTAAATGTATAGGCCTAGCAGCTGCCTCTATCTGCACTAACTGAGCAGAGGTCCCTTCCATCTCCTCCTCGGCCCCCAGACAACCACTAGCTCCATCCCAGCCAGCGTAGCCAAAACATGCATCATCACCACAGACGCCTGGGAGCAGCTCTGGTTCCCATCCAAACGCCACTGGATTTAGTGCTCTTGGCTCCGCTCCAGCAATACCAGGGACCCAACCCGCTCGGCTTCAGCGTCCCGACGCATCCTCTTTGTGGGATGGGGGGGTGGGGGTTGAGTTGGTGGGGAGGAGGGTCAGATGTTTTGTACCCAATTACTGCGTACACGGATCTCAAATGCATGCATAGGAACAGCACTGAACAAAACACGCCTCGGGGCTAGCATTATTGATGCTACACCCCAAGGACACGCACATATGGGCCTCTATCTCTGAGCCTTTTATTAATTCACCGTAATATACTTCTCCCATGCTAGCATTTACATTGTGGGAAACGGCCCTATAATTAAAAAAAAAACGTGTGCATGCATGTGTGTGTTTGTGTGTGTGTGTGTGTGTGTGTGTGTGGGGCTTGTTTGCTTCCAAAGCGATACATAATGCAGCCCGGTTGTCCCTCAAATCTGTGCTCCCAGGCCCCCCTCTCTTTCTACACAAATTAATAGGCAACCACCACTGATGCGTTAAATTGCTTCGCGTTTGCCGCTGCTGACAACTGGATTATTTATTATTTTTTATTAAAGCAAAAAGCTTCGCCGCCTGACTCCACTCCGGCTCTTAAATGGGTTTTCTTTCATCATTCGCCTTTGTGATTGGTAGGGCCATGATATGATAGTCAAAGGTTAGGATAAAAATATAATGAAGTTTTCAGCATTCAGTTACATGTTTTTTCCCCCTATTTTGTGAATGATAATGTCACACGGTGCCAACTAAAGCATATTCTCAGATTAAGAAGCAGGGAGTGTAGATATCATATAGTGAACATGCACATTTACATTGTGGATGTGGATTCTTGGCTAATACATTATATAAATGAAATGTCTTATCTGATAATGTTGAACTTGTTACATCATCATTATACTAATAATAACCAAGTAATAACCATCTAATAGCATTGAGTAACATGTTAATATTCTATTTAATAGCCTTGTAGAACACTGGGATGTTTCCTTTATTTACAAACTCTTTATTCATTGATCTTACACTATGCTCTGGACAGTGTGTGGTGTGAACATGGCCTGCTTTGGGATTTTAAAGCAGTGTTTTTGTGGCTGCTGCCTTCTTGATTTGTGCATGTATGCATGTGTGTGTGCGGTGCGGAGGCCTCCATGCACACACTGAGTGAGCAGGCTCTGCTGAGCTGAGCTGAGCTGCACTGGGTACTTACATCCATTGTCAAGATAAATCTACACCCTGTAAAGAGCGTGTGTGCACACCAGCTGCGTTTGCTCGCTCTGTTTCGGCTCACCGTCACAATCTCTCTTCGTCCTCTGTCCTTCCAGAACCACAACAGCCTCCCCCCCCTCCCTCCCCCCCTCCTTTCTTCTCTCCAAGTTCCATAAAAAAGAAAAACAACTATAAACCACAACAACAACAACAACAGCAGCCATCTTCAACACTCCGTGCCTCGGCCTCCCGTCTTTGTCCCCTCCATTTCCTCCGTCAGTTCCACCTCGCCGTGGAGCCGCTGAGAAGGGGGTCACCCCCTCGGACCGACCGTCAGGTGCCATCTCCCTCAAGCCCACGTAGCCGCGGTTGGGGACTCTTGCCTCGCCACATATGTGTGTCACAGGGTGTCAGTGCAAAGGTGGGTCCTGACGTTATGGGCCCTGATGGGAACATATTCCCCCTGCTGATGGCAGGAGATTACAGTGGCCAGGTACAGCGCCAGGGCCACATAGGAAACCAGGTCAGCGGCCAGGGCCTCCCGGATTGCCTTGGGTTTGAGTCACGATGCAACATGGCAGCGCTGTTTATTCCATTATGGTGTTTGTGGACCTCCTCTTCTCCTACTGTTCCTCCATCTCCCTGCTTTCCACATCTCCGATGGCAGCCAAGCAAGCCAAAGATGCTCCCACAAACCTCACTATGAAAAGAAAAAAACCTTTGACAAGTATCTACATTTTTCAAATTGTGTATGAAATTACCATGTTTGTTAAATATGAAACACGTGCAACTGTGAAATGTGTTCTCATTTGATTGTGTGCTTGGGTCCCAATAAACTCTACAGACAGACTAGAGCGTTCACAAGGCCTGAGTAAATGAAATCCCCAGCCAGCCAGTCTATCTTTGGCTCTCCCCAGTCCCACCAGCATGGTATTGCTACACGCCCAGCCATAAAGCGCAGTGTTTTAGTGGGTACTAAGGGATGCAGCGTGCATTATTTAAGTGCTGTATAATTAAATATGTGGCTTTGCAGGGGTGTTGTGTGTATCTGTGTGTATTTGTGTGTGTGTGTGTGTGTGTGTGTGTGTGTGTGTGAGGGACAGGGGATTATCTGACCGTGCCCGCCCAGAGGCGTGCCTTTGTGCTCCGCAAAGGTGCTGCTGCCGCCATTCGCCCGCCCCGGCCTCCTCGCGGTGCTTAACATTCCGGGTTTGCCCAGCAGTGGTCATTTATTGGAGCTCATCTGTAACACGCCCTGGCATGGATTTATACATTGATTTGAAAAATAAATAAAAGTGATAGAAACCTGCATTTTCTGGTTTAATGATGGACTGCTGGTGACATGGGCGGAGTAAGGCTCTGAAATGTTGGGAGGAAATTAGATATTATGCCCCCAAGACAACTGCTGCAGCTCAAGCCATTCATTATTAGGGTGATATGTATTATTAAGAATTTCTCTTTGTGAGTGACTGCGGAATATTCCGGGGCCCCGCTCAAGCTGTTTCTGTCCCGATGTGAATGAAGTGAAGCGTGTGTGTGTGTATGTGTGTGTGTGTGTGTGTGTGTGTGTGTGGAGCTCAATCCTTCCTTGCCTTGATGTTGGTGTGGGGGTGCTGACAAAGCAAATCTATGCAGGAGGATCCATCATGACAAGCGTTATTGTACCACCACACACACACACATACACACACGCACACGCACACGCACACACACACGCACACGCACACACACACGCACACGCACACACACACGCACACACACACACACACACACACACACACACACACACACACACACACAAATACACAGACCGTGACACCATTTGATAAGAGTGGGAGGTGTTTGCATAACTCTGATTCATTACACTTGCCATCGTGGGAACAAGTATGATGAAAAATGCTTTTTGAACAAGCCTGAACATTCGTGTCATTTTATGCTGCATGAATTTAATACTGGCAAGATAGTCATTCTTCCTGAGATTGCATACAGACTAAATAAAAGGCCCACAAAATCCTGCACTACCATCAATAAAAACAATATGCCGACACTTAGATTGTTTGAGCTATCAGTTAGCTTAAAAACTCTAAGTTCTGCTGAGATCACTCAGCTTGTGATTATGTAGCTGATGATGTTTAGTTGTGATTACAAGTCTTCTTACTCAGCAGCTATAAGGCCACAGAATGTGTGTGTGGAGGACTTCAGTAGCCTGGTCTCACTTCGTGAATAGGGTCTGGGTCCGCCTAGTTTCTTCATTCATTTTCATTTAATCGAGATACTAGTCTGGCACCTGACAATGCACTAACGTTTCCCTCATCCACCAGGGTGCCTGGCCAACCAGTGACAAGAGGGCAAGACATGTTTCAAAACCAACATCTCATGCAAACATAAAAATTGCAGTCAGAAGAATGTGTACATTTATGAACAGAAAAGGTAGGCCTAAACAGATTGTTTCCTGACTGCTGATGCGGTTTATCATCAGTTTGTAAGGTTAGGCAAAGTAGGAAGTAAAGTTTGGAATTCATGAACAACGTAATTGGTTAGGCAAATGGATAATAAACTGGCTTGGCAGCAAGGAAACACTATTACTATCCAGCTTTACTGTGTACACATTTATACATTCCTCCGGCTACAATTCTATTGTTTGCTTCTGATGCTACTACTGTTTCATTGCTTCATCTATCTCTAGTCTGTGGCTCTACCACTGCCACTTGTTTTGAAACTGTAAGGTCATCCCCTGTGGTCGCTGACTGGTTCACTTGTTGGCAGAGTAAAGTGTTGGTCCGAAAAGCATTTCCAGACTGATCATCTCAGTGACAAAATGAACTGATACAGGCAAGCAGAGCCAAGCTAGGATTTCAGGCAGTTCGCATGAAAGATTTACACTTGTGTGTGTATGAGTGTGTTAATCCCGCTGTTTAATGTTTTTTGTGAAACTGCATTCATTATTACTGATTCCTCTGATTCGTCTCCTCATATATTCTCTAATACTGATACTAGTTTATATGCTACCAGTTTCTTACAGTTTAACATCAAGTTGTCGACAAAATAGTGCCACACAGAATAGCAGCTGCTCACACCAGTTCTGTATCAGGAAACTATAGGTGAGCATCCCAAATCAGATCTTTGCCCCAAATAAACCGTCATTTGTCTTAGATCTCAGGCTATGATCATTGGCTTGGCTCTCATCCCTATAACCTACACAGCATATATCTGCAATCCCAAACAAAGCTCCTGACCCAGTTACCATGCCCTTGCGCCTCCACGAATGTGTCGGCTGTGTCTGCGTGTGACGCTCTCTTTAGTCCAGCTTCCACACGCCTCTGTCCAGTCCAGCCTGTAAAGCTCACCCTGGCCGGGCCCAAGGACGGAAAGGGGGGCCGCGGCTAGCTAGAGCACCTCCCGAACAAGTGCACGGTGGCCGTAATGAATGGCCTGCCAGGACCCCCTGCTGGGGCAATCGGAGGAGGACGACCAGTTCAGCGCCACCCTATTTGCTGTTGTGATGAGCTGCGGACACCTCCCATTATTTATTGCAGGGGGCCAGCGGAACAGCACAGAGGTCACTGCACCTAGGTAAACGGGCCACATTAATAAGAGAGGGGGAGCTGAAGAGAGGGAGTGGGAGGATGACCAATAGAGATCTAGAGAGGGGCTGAGAAATGGACAATGAGAGATAGGTGGGGGATGGGGGGTATAGGATGGGCTATTGTGTAAAAACAGGAACGGTGCATGAAGCCTTTTGGTTAGGTATCCCTGTTCTTTTGAAAAGGTTGCCCCAGTTGGATACTATGCTATGAATCTTTAGGGATTTGGGTTTCAAATGCAATGTTACTTAATAATGTACCGGTACTTTTTAAAATAATGTACTTTTTCCTTCTCTAAGCAATGAGACAGCATTGACAACTTCAAATAATTCATTTAAAAATGTTCAGTGCCTCGTGTCCTCCATTAAGAATTGACAACGTTTTGCACATTCATACAAAAAGCATTTTAAGCATTGTACACATGCAAAACTAGTTTGGAGCAGTCAGTGGAGGGTGGTGGAGGTTAAGGGGCAAAGACAAAGTGTGTCACTTGACAAATGTGATTTCTGCTCTTTGAAAACAGGCTTTTCTGGTTTCCCTGTTCTATAGAGAACAAAAAGATGAATAGTGTCATTTGGCTTGAATCAACAGCGCTTTCCAGGCCCAAATACATCCAAATGGACTGCGTGGGGAGTATGGCAATCACTACTTCTTGGCACATGAAGATGAATGGGATGCATTAGAGGACTTTATGACAGAACAAATCTAAACAAATGTGTGCTCCTAGTAGACAATGTCATGTATGGAAAAAATGTATGTATTTTATGACCCCTCTCTCCCAAAAAATAATAACAAAATTATAGCTGTCGTTTCATGATTTTATGCAATTTGATGTCAATAATTTATAATTTGGCAAACTGAGATTCATTTACCCAACAACACCAACTTGTAAGTTTGTTTGAATCTCAAATTCAGAATTTCTGCAATGACAACCCACCATCATTTAAATACTCCTACAGGAGTTAGATACTAAAGACTTTGAGTGTGACTGACTGAGTTTGAGGTTTGACATTTCCAAGTCTTGGACATATTTCATGTCAGACAGAGAGGACATTAGTCCCATCCTGTGTAAGTCAGCCTGGTGCTGGAAGCTCCAAGACCCTTGAGAAGGATCTGCCAGTGTGTCATCTCTGAAGAGGCGCCAGCTTTCTATGAAATAGCGCATTTCTAATTGCTTTGTGTTAGGTTTCCTGCCCGGCCGTCGGCTTGTCACTCTGCCACTCCATTAGACCACCAGCAGGGCGGCACTCTACCTCATACCGTGCTGGCAAAAATATCATAACTTCATCCAACGCTTTGATAGATACAGAGCCAGCAAGATGCATGAAGGACAAAACAAAAGACATCGGCAGAACGTGAAAACATTTCATAATTGCTGCCTACAGAAGGAGCACCTACACATTCAGCCGCTAGTTGTAATAGCAAGCGAATACACCTGCTGCAGTGTGGTTGAAGGGTTTTTAAAAATTGAGACACTTATTTTCGAGTGATTTAATTGCTACATAAATAATTAATGGGAGCCAATGAAATAGGTCCTTGGTAGGCTTGTTTTTGGAGACTGAAAATGTTGAATTCACTAGACAAGCATTAAGCCTAGAACGCCATATTCGATAAATGTGTATGGGGAGTAGGTTAAAACAGGCACAACTGGACAGAATTACGTGGAGGACCAGTGAGATTCTTTACTTCCTGCATGTAGTCTCTCCTGGGATAAACCAGAGCTCTGGTTTCATAAACATCAAAACCAGATGGGTGCCAAATATAGTTATGTGGTTTGACATCTGTATCTAGCGCAGCTGAAATGGGAGTTCCTTGTCGTAAGGTAGTTAGCTCTGTTCTCTTCCGACTGTCAAACTGCCCAGAGAAAACAGAAGAACAATCCCAAAGGCTGTTGCTTGCTGAGCTTTTATCAATCCCTTTGGGACATCAGACCTCTCCTTCAAGAGCGGAGTATCACCCTGACACACACACACACACACACACACACCATTTTCTGCTCATCCAAATTAGGTCTAAAGCCAAGCTCTCCGAACAATATTTGTTTTCTTTCTGGTCCTATCTTATTCCAGGGTTACTAATCAAGCAAGCCCAGGGCTATCTGATGGCTAAACATCTGAGAAGCTCTTTGGCAGACGTTCAACATCCTTGGCTGGCTGCAACCAATGAATACGAGTCATCTGGCAAGCTAATTACCACACTGAAATTTATGAAAACACATCCACCCGCCTTGACTTAACTTCCCCGTTTGTTTTTAATGCAAAAAGAGCTGTCCGTTCACCAAACAAAAGGTTAGCAAATATGGCAGTTGACACGTTGGTCGATAAACATCCACATCCCTGCTCCTGCACCTGAAGATGTCGCAACTCACTTTTGTTTTTTTTTAAATCCCCACTTTCAGTACAATCAAGAAATATAAATTAAAAAAGAATATGGAAATTTATCCATTTCGCAAACTTGATTCGGAAAAACATAAACGAAAAAAGAAGTCCTTTCTTGTGGCACGTGCAGGTGAAGATTCACTGTTAAAGATGACTCCATTTGGTACACATTCAACACAGACATTGTCCTTTTTATAGTCTGTGGTTTATACTTTGAACCATCAAACCATTCTCCTTCCTTCAAGTCCTGCACAATTGATAAAAGTCACCATTAATAGTGCAAAACTGCTTTTTTGGCTTTGTCAACAGTTTCCCTTTGATAGTAAAAAGTCTTCGTCCGTGAGAGGCTCCTGATAGGAATGTGACTGACCAATGCCCTCGAGGTTAAGCCAGTGTGGAGACCCACATCCTAACCAAAGTCCCTGTCCATTTGTTTAGGTCCAATATATCTGGGGGCCCCTAAAAACAGTGTCTAGACGTTCTGGGAGAGCAGCCGCACCTTGCGCTCCCTCAGCAGCTGACTGCGGAGCTCTGCCAGGGAGGGCAGCTTCATCTTGTCCGCGTTTTTGCTGTAAACGTTCAGGAAGATCCCAAGCAGGACCAGCAAGCCTCCCCAGATATACCTGTAAAGATATTAATAATCCTCAACAGAGTAGAAATGACATTTGAATTCATTTTTCTTCTTACATGAATAGAATATGTCAATATGTTAGATATGTACAAAAATATATGGTGGGTTACTTGATAGAAATAATGTAAAATACATATACATACTGAAATGTAAAAGGCTTTGAAAAGAACATGAAGGACAGCACTATCGTCATGGCTTTTCTGCCCGTTGTCACTGCAAGAGAAGGAGAGAAATGTCTTCAAGGACTGAGGGAAGGTAACTTCCTGTGTGTCTTCTCTGATTCACAAGCATGGGTGCAGATTATGAATTTTAGCAAAGCTCTGAGAGAATTACAACTCCACAGCACACAACCATTTGAGTATGAAACATTGCCCACTCTTTTATTAGAGTTCAGTCATTATTCTGTTTTTCTTTTTCTTTTTTTGTTCACTATAGTAACCACGAGTGTTCCAAAACAGATGAGTGATCATCTCACCTGTGACGGCAACCAGGGCGCCAAACAGCTTGATCAAGGCCAACACAAACGAAATGCCAAAGTAGCCCGTAAGGGAGAAGAAGAAGGCATAACCGTACGTCGTCACAGGGTGCTGAAAGGGAAAGGAGCAGCGCTTCAGACAACAGAAATATTAGGACTAAAGGGGTTGTGTATGAACAGGGAGATCTAAAATAACACTAAAAACACAAATTAGGATAATAGTTAATTAGATCATTTTAATTTTACTTTTATTTTGGGTGGTGGTGCGAGACAGAGATGGGTCGCAAGAGAGATAAACGTATCATTCAGTTATTCACCCACACATACCTTTTTGTTCTTTTTTTGTCGCGTTTGTCTTTTTGCTGGCTTGCCATAATGAGTTCATGAAAACTCACTAAACAACACAGAGGCCTAAAATGCTTCACATATAGACCCAACTGCATAAACAAACATGTGCGGGTCTGATAGGCACGTCAGTGGACACCCAGACTCCCATTTCCTTACCTGAGAGCAGAAGGCCACGGCTGGTCCCAATCCGCCGACACAGAGCAGGCCAAACAGGATGTAAACAAAGCCAATGGAGTAGGAGTACAGCACCTGAGGACGACACAATGCCCGGTCACCATGGTTACAGAGGTCAGCCTCGCCATGGAATCCCATTAAGCACTGTGCTAAAGGTAATAGGAGTCTGTGCTACAGTACATTAGGGTATAGCTAGGAGAGTGGCGCTCACATGTGAAAGTCATGAATAAGGTAAGGCCATAGCATGATGATGAGACTGAAAATGATTGGTTGTACAGTGTGAAGGAGTTTCATGAACTAGCATTTAAATACTCGCATTGCTTCCTTGGACAAAGCCAGTGAACAAGTTTCTCTTCCAAACATTTCAGCTAGGCAGGGAATAAGGATGCACTCTGCTTTGTGTTTAGCAACGTGGCACCGTCCAAGGACTACACAACAAACACAGATACACAAATCACAGACCCAAACAGATAATGAGGAGACTCACTCACTGGGACCATAACTGCATGGTATGGGAACTGCTCTCAATACAATAGAAAAGCACTTCAGAGTTGTACGTACAGCACAGACCATATGCGGCTGTGACCTATCCTCCATACTGGAGTTATTTGAGGGAAGATGCATTAGGAAGGCAAAAAAAATCTTGAATGATCCTAGTCATCCCAACCATGAACTATTTGAGCTATTACCATCTGGCAAACGATATAGAAGCTTGAAAGCTCGTACCACCAGACTCCAAAGTAGTTTCTTTCACCAAGCAATTAGATTGCTGAACTCATGCTGAAGACAACAAGGTACTTTTTTTGTTTCCTACACACACACACCCTTTCATTTATTTATTTTTTGAGGAGAAAAAAAACACAACGAATTTTACTCTATTATAAACCTATAATGAGATGTAATAAAAGAAATCTTGAATCTTACCATCTCGGAGTTGGAGCCATTGTGGAGTTTCATGGCCTTCTCCTGAACATTTCCGATAGCCGCGTCCGCACACAAGGCCAAAGAGATGAGAAAGACCCCTGAGGCACACATGCACACACACACACACACACACACACACACACACACACACACACACACACACACACACACACACACACACACACACACACACACACACACACACACACACACACACCAGTAAGAAGAGGAGTGCTCATGTGTACTATATCACAAAAACAACAAATGAGCTCTTGTTCAGAGCCCACACCCTAAAGCCAAGCTGTCTGCACTGAAGGTCAACAATATCCCCTTCAGAGCAAGCAATCTAGACTTCGAGATAGCGAGTCGGCATCTGCACTCTCAAGGCCACAATAACAAGGCAACACTCTCTGTTTTACATTCAGAAGTTATCCAAGTTTGTTTTAGCCGTCAGCTCTCTCCAATTCAGGGCATTCAATTATGTATTTGGGACCACAAAAGTAAATGAAATAGAAAATTAGCTACTGTACAGTCAATTGCTAGTTTTTGACAGGTTATACGCCCTGATCCACCAGGTGTAAAGACACATAAGTGTTCTGCATGATGGTTCCACATGATGGTTCCACATGATGGTTCCACATGATGGTTCCACATGATGGTTCCACATGATGGTTCCACATGATGGTTCCGTCACTTGCCCACACACACCAGTGGCAAAATCAACCGTTTAACCGACAAGCATTCGATAAACAATGGATTTTAATGAGCAGCACCGACAGAAATAGAACTGAATCACAATGCACACGGTGGCAGCGGCTAGTGTGTGCAGTTGAACACAATGAAATCGAACATAATCTAACATCAAAAGAGGAGTGCAGCACACACATGTCTGCGCCTATGTGGGGAGGCCTAGAAGCGCTGAGCATTGTGCCCTACCAGTCACATTAAAGCTGGGTGCCACTTTGCTGTCCGCCAGGGTGAACCAGATGAGTCCCAAGCTCATGCACAGAGCAGCGGAGACGTCGACCGCATTGTAGCGTTTCCCTGCAACACATCAACATACACACACACACACGCAGACACACACACACACAGAGCATCTGAGTCCATCTGAGCACAAGCACAAGAAGTTGAACATTATGAGTGGTTTGTCTCTGTTTGACAGGTGTGTGTGATCTGTCTAATACTTGTCATCTTGATGAATAGACCCTTTCAAGTTGCACTGTACAACACTGCTGTGTGGTGTGCTTATGGCCATGTTTCACCCCTGAGACGGGAGCTCATTGACTTGATTGGCTCAGTGCAGATGTCTTCAGTGGGAGTTGTTGTTTTTTGTGGTCAGGTGAAATAATCGACTCGTCGAGTTTCGCGGAGCTCGCCCCGCTCTCAACGAATGAGTCGCCAACGCCAGCCTCTGATCTGAGGAGTTGAGAGGAGCTTCCGTGACACTGGCTGCAGGTTGGCTTTCCACGCGGCCCCTTTGAACAAGTTCAGGCGATACAGTGTGCGCACACACACACACACACACACACACACACACACACACACACAAGTATCCATCGCAGAACAGAGGCATAGGAAGCATGCTCAAGAGAGAGAAGGAAACAGGAAGATGGGGGAAAAGTTTGAACTGGACTCTCCCACTCAATCACAGAAACGAGTGAAGAGGGTGAGGAAGGTTTCAGATTGGACACATGCAAAAAGTGTAAGGGGGGGGGGGGTGCAAGGAGAGGAAAAAGGAGTCTTCCCAAACAGGCCAATGCCTTGGGGATGACAAGGTGACGCAGCAGGTTGGTCTGGCGTGCTTTGATTCGGCTCACCCCTTTGAAGGGCTCGCATCAGATCCCTCCCGCGTTCCTGAACACACTCACACACACAGCGCTGCTCTTCACTCACTAACGCCCCTGAGGGACCTGCGGTCCACACCGGCACACAAACACACTCTCTCTCTCTGTCTGTCTGTCTCTCTCTCTCTCTCTCTCTCTCTCTCTCTCACACACACACACATAAAAAAATCACAATAAATAAAGGGAAAAAAAGACTTCTGATCATGAGGATAAGGAATCTTGAAAGTGTGATGCAGAGATGGAAATCTCAAAGGCCAGGAGAAGAGTCCAGGGTCTTGTCGGAATATAACACAGGACAAGAGGAGAGGATGACAACTCCATGAGAAGTTGTAAACTGGTTAAAAATTAGTTAACAAACCAAAAACCAAAAGTGGTACACACAGGTACTGCCTCAGATACTTAATTAAATCCAAGAGCGAGGCCTAGATTAGTTTATTTAATTACTTACACTGATTAAGTCTAAAGCTAAACACTTAACATCAATCACTTAATCAATCAATCATCCTGTAGCGCTTAATATATTTACCTTGTATGAAAATCCCTCCTATCATAACAGGAATGAGTTTGCAGCACTTGAAGATGACTTGTGTGGGATAGTTCAGGTATCCCAAAGAGGTGTTCGACAGACCCATGGTCCCAACAGTTAAAAATGCGATCATCATGTACGTTTTGCCAGGTATTCTGCAGATAGATGTAAACACAATTTTAACAACATGACTATGGTGTAGATAAAAACATTGCTTCATTAGACTGTTGACAATAATTGATATAATCTAAAATATTGATATATCAGCTTGAATTTCCCCTTGGGGATCAATAAATTATCTATCTATATACATCTGTCTATCTATCTATCTGATTGGCTGTTGTGCCACCAACTGCATGTTTAAAGAGTGAGTGAGTGAGTGAGAGAGAGAGAGAGAGAGAGAGAGAGAGAGAGAGAGAGAGACAAAGGTCAAGCACAAGCAAACTGCACCTTCTCCGTTTATCCTGCGTTAGCTGCAGTTCCACCAGGCCAAACATGGAGTAAAACCCAAATTGCACTAGAGTGAGGTACCACCCAAAGGGTTTAAATCCCTCCACAGAGAATATAAGCTCCTAGGAGGAAGAACAACACAGATTTGAGACCATGCAGCCACCTCTTCTAGAGAAAGTATCGTGTTATTAGTCAGTGGCATGATCCATCAATTATTACAATTTAACATACTTTAAACTGAACATGCATTTGTCCTTATGTATAGACAGGCATGCAGACAGAGACTTTAACTAGTCTAGAATACATGAGGCATGAGCTTATTTACCTGCAGATAGCCATAGATGAGGTAAAACACAAAGACTCCTGCCACACAGATGAAGAACTGCACAGGGGGGTTGAAGGTGCTGAGGTTGATGCCTAGTACTTTCAGCTCCTCAACAGACTTGATGTGTGGAGACATGACCTCCGTCGAGGAGGGCACGGATATGGAGATGTGCTTGCGAGAGTTGTAGTTGATCAGTCCGAATTTGGCACTCATGATGTCTGCAGGCTGCAAGCAAAGGTCAAGGCATTTGATTAGTGTATGACACTGGGTTAGAGGATTTGCCCGCAGATTGCTTCTGACAGTCATTTGTGAAGACAAGGTTGCTGTTTTGACAAGATGATGACCTAACTCCTCTTTATGTTAAGAAGCATTTTCTGTAAATGATTAATCATAAAGACACCCTACCTTCATGGAAACATTAGCCCTTAAGATTACACCATTTTTATACAGCCGTTGGTATATTCTTCAAGCATTAGGCTACATACATTAATAACACTAGCATGAGCGACAGGAAGCAGTGATTCCTTGGTTTCACATACCTGATCCAAGCTCTGACAGCTGGAGACAAATGATCATTGATATGATATCCGGAGATGCCCTAAGGGTTGAGAAGTGCCTTTCGAGTAGTGTACAGTGCAGTGTTTAAACCTGCCTTTGGTACCGGACATAAAAGACGGACACTGTCCGTTGTCTCATCATCATGCAGATAAGCGAACTGTAGAACAGCCTCCTTGCCATATGACAGTTGCTATCTTCGGTGAGAGGCTACGGATTGCACATGATCGATACGGACCATATTATCAGCACTGCGTTTCTGCAATACTTGCGACAAAAACGTGATGGAAATGTTTCACAGGCGACTAAAACAACATGTAGCTAGCTAACTGACCAAGCTAATAATTAGCGAGCTAGTTCTGTATGCAACACTTCCGGGGTACTCATGGAACAGGCAAGTCTTTTTATTGTCTGATACACGTACTGATCATCTTTACGTGTGCACGTTTATCGTCCAACTTATTTAGAGATGCAATTACCTAGTTATGGGCTGACATCATTTGCTAATATGAAAAAGTACTCCTGCTCGTTACTCCATAGCTGCTAGTGTTGTTCCCCCGGCAGCAGCCAACAACTTCCTCTCTGATTGAACTTTAACCTGGTAACATAGAGCTCTCCAATTGGTTGTTTAAGCGGTTGGCAGCCCTCGACGTGTACATATGATTCTACAGGTATTGACAACACTATGGTACCATCAGAAATGTTACAGATGGAATTCTGAATGCAAATATTGCCCAGTTAAATGAGAAAACTGGGTCACAGACTATATCATATTACTGTAAGCTACACAATTTGGCATTAGCTTAGCTCATGTTGAAAACACTACCTAAACACATCTGTAGGCTAATCTAGATAATTTAGAAAATATGCAACATCAATGATCATCATTGCAATTGTTTAAAAATGGTCATGGTCTGTGATCTAGGCAACTGCACCTGAATAATTTTGGTTTCCTCCGATGAATCCATTGTTTTTAGGCTTCTTCTCTGTGGAGATGAACTAGTTTAGTCTACTCTGGGAACTGGCATATCCTGTTTTCCAAGATCAAACATCAAGCATCTGAGCATCCGGCCTACTCTTAGCCTACATTGCTTACGTAGATTAGGCCTAGTAGGTTACTTGGCTGTGTGTGTTTCATAATTTATACATAATATGTGTTTCATAATTTATTCATAATATGTCAAAGCCCTCAAAAATGTCAAAATATTATTTTGTGTAGTGGTTTATCAATTCAACCACATCATGACTGATGGAAATACACACTTGCAAAACTGGAACCGGTGCTCTCCTGTAACAGAGCTCCTGGCCTGTGCTTAAATATGGACAGACCTCAAGCCTCCGTCCCTTCCCCCTCCTCTCCTTCACCCTCTCTCTCTCTCTCTCTCCCTCTCCCTCTTTCCAACCCCCTTCCTCCATCTTCCTGTCCAATCCCGAGCCCAGTGCCAGTAGATGACATCGAGCGTCTCTCCCCACACCAGAGGTTAATTCACTCCAGGATGGCATTATTTCCTCCCAGCTCTTTGACAATATAAAAATTCAGAGTGGACAGCCCCATCCCTCTTCCATCTCAGATTTGATTGTAATGGTATTGCCTTCTGTCCCTAGGAGGCCTCCAGCCTGCCTGGGCCCCACCGCGCTTTATGACACTAAATAGCCAGGCTACAATTTTTCCATCTATTCAAAAAATATGCTTAATAACTCATTGTGAATGAGGGCTCTCTGTCTTCCTCGTCGGTCAGTGTGGTCAGGTCTCAGCCATGCCATTTACAGGTTAGGAGATAAAGAGTCTCTCTAGGTCCCGAGACCAGAGCCTTAATTGGCCACTGTGAATTTACAACCCTTTGCTGTGTTGCACCGTGCTCCATAAGATAGTCCCAATGAGACTTGAATGCCATATTTACAGCCTGTTAAACAGCATTCGGTTGTCTTCGTGGAAGAAGCACTTTTCTCTCCATCTGAGTTTATAAGTGTGACTGTTTCTTACTGCTGATGGATTTGGGTAATGAATTCTCCACCCTTTTCCCTCAAGTTCGCTCACCAAATGATAAAATACCTATTTATTGATTATTCAGAGAGCTACGCGTTCTTGTAATGGCCTCATACCAGACCACAGGACCTATCATAAATAAAGCATAGAAGGCGTGGAAGGGTAATAGAATGACCCGCACCAGTCAGATCTGGATTCAATATGGCCTGTTGCATTGCAGATCAGAGGGAACTTTAAATCTTCTGGAAGAGTACACCAGCTGAGTGACCTCTGCATGTTCTGCATTAGGATGCAAGACCGGTTAATGTCTGTCAGGCTGACAGAGGATGACTTGTTCTGAAGGGGTTGCATGTTGCATTGTCAAGGAATAAGACAAATACTTTACTTTGCATTATTTATGGCTATACCTTACAGAAAAGACAATGGTTAAAATGCACATTAAATAATCAATTAAATTGTTCAAATATGTGAATAGCTGTTAATCTTCTGCACTATATGTTTGAGAATTGAAAGAAAAAGAAATGTAGACGTTTTTCTTCCATGTTTCAGCTGTTTACTAGTGCTGTCCTATTTTATGGTGTCTGAACGAAGCTGCGAGAGAAAGATGCCTTGGTGTATGTTTGAGAGCAGAGGCTTTCTCCATGGCGGATGGTCAATGTGTCCATTTCCTAATCCTCTTCCGATGACCCCTCTGTATCCTCACACTAACTCACTTTTCTCAAATTATAAGGAAGGAAATCAACCCATACATCATCGCCCACTCTCAATTTCAAAGTGCCACCTTCAAAATGGAAAATACCAAAGGAAAATGACACAGGCGCCCATCTTATAAAATAATCCTCCAAATTTATTTGTCATATAATGCTTATCTCTCCCAACAATGGGGGAAGGGACCCTTTTTCAAAGAAACGCTTTAATGTCCACCAATCTTATATTAAATTGAAGGTTCCTTAATAACCTATTTGTGCTCGCCCTTATCCGCGGCTAAAGTGGCCTGTCTGCTCTGTCTTTTCCTGTCCTTGTCTGAAGCCTGCTGCATGATACGGAAAACAGATGGTATCTCGGCTATATTACTTCTCAAAGCACTCATATCCTCTCTCATGTTATTTTCTTTGATCTGTTGGGCTAGCTGCTCTCACTTTTTCTCCTCTTTCTCTCTCTCTCTTGCTCTCTCTCTTTCCCTCTCTCTTTCTCTCACTCTCATCACAGAAAGCTTGGCCATGTTGACACTCCATGCGCTGAGATGGTCAGAGTTGACCTTATTTATATTTCATGTCTTTCTGATCAAAGCGCAGACATGTAGCTCTGCAGAGAAACTCAGCAACTCCGTGCCTTTGTTTTGGATTGAAGATGTCACAAAGTTTTCTCAGATACACAATATCTCAAGATGACACAAATATATCTCAGCCAAGTCATTTGTAAAGGATTGGCACACCATGCCAATTTGATCTCATATGGGAATAAAAAAGTACACTTTTGTAAGTATCATCTATCTGTGCAACCCTAGATCTGTATTTTCAGTTACTGTAATAACTAGTACATCCAAAGTAACCAAGTCAGATAGTGTATAGAGAACATGTGGCATGGTGTACTCAAAACAAGGTGACGTGAAAGCCCAAGACTGGTACAGACTTTAATGTTGGCTGCCAGGAGGGGGAAGCATACCTCTTTGCAAACTCACCAAGGACAGTGGAGGAGAAATGTAATTAAAGACCCAATTTGTGATAGAGCAAATCTGTTTTTTTTTTCTCCTTAAGTCAAATGTCAGTCTTCCATAACATACTCAACCATGGGAACACAAATACGCGGAAGGGAAGAGTGTGCAAATATGTCTTCAAGGAATGACTAACATGTTTGATTGTCCTTTCATTTAAAATGAAGTATGCATCTGTGCAAGGATAGGAAAGCAAATTATGTTGTGTTAGTTAATTAAGAGTTTTGCTATGAGCAGTAATACATTTGCTTGTTCATGTGACCTTTAAACACATTATGTATTTTATAGCTCTCGATTCTCTCGAGTTTGTAATTATTTTGAGTGTAGTAGGTGCAAAATGCAAATCACAGCAGAGACATCCATTATCCCTTTGTATGATATGGTATGAGTGGAACATTTATGAAGTAAAGTAAAGTTCATTGGTTACCTAGAATTCTTATAGAAGGGAATTATAAAGTCCTTCACATCACTTTGATGGTTGATGAATTAACAAATTATGAAATAGTTTGGCTAGCTTATGCAATGGCTGCATTGAAAATGTGTTACTTTGTGTGTCATTCGTGTGTCAGCAAAACACATGCTCAGACATTGGCACACACTGACACACACATGCACCCCCCATCCCACACACACACCAGACACACTCTAGTGATGAACAGCAGCGCGTTGCCAGGATTATCGCTCACAATGGCACATTTAGGAGCGGGGCTAAGTGGAGGGGAAAGTTTATTTAGTTTACCCCAAGGACATCTCCGTGTGTCCGTGGCAACAGGCAGCGCTCGTGTGCGTATCTGACGTCTGACATCTTTTGAAAAGTCCCAGGTGACTGGCAGGGAGACACTTTAGAGGCCATGGCAGGGACCGGGGTACTACAGGCCGAGTATTGGGCTGAGATGGGTGTGTGTGTGTGTGTGTTAGTGTATGTGGGTATGGGATGGGGTGTGTGTGTATGTGGGTATGGGGGTGGGAAGGGGTGTGTGTGTGTGTGTATGTGGGTATGAGGCTGGAGTGGGGTGGTGTGTGTGTGTGTGTGTATGTGGGTATGAAGCTGGGGTGGGGTGGTGTGTGTGTGTGTGTGTATGTGGGTATGAAGCAGGGGTGGGGCTGCATCTCTGCAAGCCTCTTTGGGCATCTCTTATCACAGTATAAGAAAAAAAAAAACGATGTGTGAAATGGATGGTGTGGTGTAGAAGAGGAAGACATGAAAGGGGCGAAATGAAATTACAAAGCTCGCTGACTGCACAAATCATGCATATAATGTTTTATAGCTCGCCAAAAGAATTCAACACCTGTGGCTCACCCGTGCTATAATTGCATGTGAATCACCAGATTTAGAGGAGGTGTTTTTCTTGGCACGGACAGGTGAGGAAAGAGTAGGAGAAGTGAGAGAGAAAGAGTCAGAGAGCAAGAAAGAGAGAGAGAGAGAGGGGGGGGGGGAGGTGAGTGGAAGGAGTGGTAGAGGAACGCCCAGTGCACCGTTCCTGTGAAAGAGGGTGAGCCACCCACAGCTCACTATACTCCCCACAACACCACTGCTACACTTGGCTGGGTAATTGCTATGTTTGTTTACCTGGGCCAGGAATCTGGTGAAGCACTCGTGAACACTCACATTATTTGAATCATCCCCCTTTTTTATATTACAACACGGGATGAGTTTTAATTAAAGACGGCACCCAGGAAACCATAAATCTAGCTTAACGCCTGGCTCTGTTTCTGTGTTAATCGGCACCTTTCGGACATATAATTCATGGTAAATGCAGTATTGACATGTTCACCTTTGTGTTTCCCTGAATTTTCTACCCTCCTTCTTGGCCAAGGGAATCACATACACTGTATATATATGACCAGTATGATTCATGCATGAGAACTGACCCCATGACCTTGAGCTAGTTAGCATCTCGCTCTACAAGTCTTCAGATAAACATACTGTACATCTGAGATCCTCACTGCGATGATGTGGTTTTAATCCATTAGTGTAAAAATGCTCGTGTCTGCATCTGAGAGAGTAAAAAAATACATCAAAAGGCTTGATTAAAGATGGAAAAGGATGTTAAAGCTCATTATAATGTTAAACGTACTGTATGCTGTTATATCTGTGTACCTTATATACTGGTATAACAAGGTCATACATTGCTTTCCACCACTGTAGTGGGAAAACGGCTGAAAACTAACAAGTAGCGAGGGAACTGGGGATTTAGTTGGAGGGAGTTTGCATTCTTGTAAAAACCATACGCATGGTTTCCCCCCTGGTCATTGTTGAGACGCACGACAAGCAGCCCCTTTTAGAGAAGGAATGAGAAGTGTGTGTGTGTGTGTGTGTGTGTTTGTGTGTGTGTGTATTGGTGTGAGAGAAGTAGAGAAACTCTAAGTGTGTGTGTGTGTTTTGGAGGGCTTTGACAGGGCCTCTGTCTCTCTGTCTCTCTCTCTCCCTCCTCCTTGATGCTTGAGCCAAATTGATTACCCTTCTTCTTCATGTGCATCGGCAAGGCCCTTGTTTCCCATCATTCCTTGCCTGAGCCTGCGGTGCCCACAGCACGGAGTTAGTGTACAATTACATATAGTTTAATATCTGCCGAACACCTTTAAACAAGCATCACCACTCGACCAGGCGATTTGTCTTCCCCAGCCGTTTCTCCATTGTACATCTTGATAGCCGAAGATTGCTCCAAGCCATGTTTAAGCATTAAATAGTGTATTATTATTTCACATAAATCAAGCAAGGATGTGATGGTAGTGGTGGGTGGGTTGGTGTGTGCTGCGTGGTGAGGCAGTGGGCTTCATAAATGTTGCATTCCTTACAGACAGTATTTTAAAAGCCTTCCGCTGCATGATGTTGGAATTTCAGGATAAGGGGCACTTGTGCTTTTTTACAGTAGCATAAGAACTTGGCAACACTAACGGCTTTTCAAAAGCATCACATTGTGCTAATGAAGTCCATATAACTTCTAATAGATGCTCACTGTGACCAGAAATACATTTTTGGTGCAAGTTGCATCCATGACCAATGTTTTGAGTGCATCCATGACCAATTTTGTTTTGAGTGTCTGAATATTTCTCTTCACCATAGTAACAATGTGTCATGGAGAATCACATCATACCTCAGTTTTTATTTTAGACTTTGGAATAGTAGTAGGAGCTGTGAAATGCCTCTCTGTCAACTATGTGCACTGTTGCTGCATGTTCTATTCAGCTGGTTTTCAGCAGAAGTTACAAAATCTCTCTTTCAATGACTCTTTGAGGAAATGACTTCACTCAGGAAGTCGACTGTCAGCACTACACATGAGCAGGAATAAAATGTTTTAGTCATCGTGACAAAAGTCGTTTTTCATCGTTTGCCTCAAATGGACTGGAAACATAAACAAAAGACATAGAAGGAAATTGAAAAATAACTTGTTATTATTTCACCAAGAACACTTCACACATCTTTTAAAACTGCACAACTTGAAATGTTCACTCAAGACACATTTGACAAGATAGATAGACACAAGATAGGCCACAAGATCAGTTTGATAGTAGGATTTTTACAAAGATAACAAAAAAAAACATATTTCAGGAAATTAAGGAGACCTCAATGAATAAATGTAATTAATATAACCATGTAATGTACCAACATACATAATGTACCAACATACAATCTGTATGATCCATTGATTTCATAACTGGAACTGCAACAGTAAACTTAGTTTTCACCAATGTTCTTTTTCACACAGTATATGCACAAATGTAATAGACCCAACAGGCCTTAGGGCACTAGAGTTTCAACAAGCGTCAGTACTGTAAAAGTCCAGTAAAAGTTATTGCTGTTGAATTGATTCCAGCACAGTAGAGTAATGATGAGGCTAAAAAAGACACAAAAAATGTCTTTGAACTAGTTTATACTTGAAGAGGATCTACCTCCCGGCTCAGTGGCTTACCTATAGGGAAACGGAGGAAAATAGCAGCTAAGGATGACTTAATATCTTATTATTAAATGATTGGTTTCACTTTGTAATCTGCACCAGTATATGCATCTTCACACACTTAATCACAGAAAAATATCCCCTAATGTTTAAAGGGACACCAGGCAAGCCTGATGCTTTTTCTCTACGAAACTCCCCCTCGCTTGGTCTGAAGCTCTGTTCCTTTTCTTTGCATCTTCCGTCAAGGGTTTTCGCTGCTTCTTCACCGGGTCTACCATAACACACGTTTGCAACAATCGCTAGCGTTTCGTTAGCCTGCCTCTGTGCTGTGGATGTAGGATGTAAACTGATCCTGCTTCGGTCAGCGGGTACGATACACTGAACTTGCAAGCGGGATATTCTTCCTACAGGCAGTAGGGGCGGGCGAGAGAGTCTTCATTAGCCCTGTAATGAGTCATTTAACCATATACCGACTTACGAAGATGAGTAATTAACACGAAAATGTTGCCTGGTGTCCCTTTAATATTTATCTGTTGATTTTAACCACTGTTTACAGATAATGTTGATTGATTATGAACAATATTCTGCCAGAGGTACCCTAACAGAGTGCTAAACATTTGTATGGCAGCAGAGCCCAAAACAAAAGCCTTTTTAAAGTCAAAGTTTCAAATCTGAAGTGTTAAAGTACATAGGTGACATGAGAGCAGGGGCCTCTGTATGTGTGTGTGTTCGCGCGCGTGTGTGTGTGTGTGTGTGTGCGTGTGAGTGTGTGTGTGTGTGTGTGTGTGTGTGTGTGTGTGTGTGTGTGTGTGTGTGTGTGTGTGTCTGAGAGAAATCTGCACGGCTGTCTGTCTTTTCTCCAGGGTCCTGAGGGTGAATGCCTCCGCCTTGACATGTGCCTGGCAGTCTGATCTCTTCACATGTAGGCTCACTTCACCTATGTCCTGGATCCTTTGGTATGTCATGCTTCCTCTTGATCACCTTCTTGCACTGACTTTCATATATAGATGTAAAGTACAGCCGTGTCTGTGAAGGAATACCTTAAAGGGTAAATGCAAGGTTAAACTGAATAAACATAAGCCAGACACCTTCCGTTCAAAGCTGTCCAAATTTTCCTTGCTTTACAATGCTGAGAGAGGAGCCAGAACGTTTTTTTTATTTCCACAGAAATGTTTAGTACTGCAGTTTCTCAATGTCAGCCAAATGTCCCACAAGTGTACCTGTACAGTTTAATAATTGCAACGCTTCACTCAAAAAAGTGCCAGCAAAACACTTTCAAATTAAGCCAAATAAATATCATTCAAAATAATTTCAAATTAATTTCAAAAGAATCTATCCTTCATTAACAGGGGTGGATCATTTCTTTTGGAAGCCTTTGTGGTCCTTTGAAGAGACACTTTGAGCTCTGCTGTTGCACGTCACTGGAACTGAATGCCAGGGCACATCCTGTGATTAATTGTTTGTGGTACACCACTTCAAACACACCGGGAGGTGAATATGCAGTTGAGTGTCTGAAATGATCTCTGCATTCCCAAACACAAAGCGGTAATTGTTAAGCAACTTTTGACCCAGCATTAGTGCACTTTAAGACTTCTAAGCACCTGGCTGTATATAAAGGCTTATCACAGTGTGGCAAGGGGGAAATGTATGACTGTTTTGTAGGGTAAGTGGTGAACAGGATGAGAATCCACACAAGCATTAAGAACATGAACTAGCTATCGCTATACCCACATGTGGCTTGCATTAGTTGTTGCACAACATGCACCTTTGCAAATGAACATGTGCATGGGGATGACACATCAACAAGCACAATGACACACACACACACACACGCACGCACGCACGCACGCACGCACGCACGCACGCACACACACACACACACACACACACACACACACACTCACACACACACACACACACACACACACACACACACACACACACACACAGATACACACACTCACGTACATATGCCATAAACAACATTCCCTTAACAGATCTGAGTAGCACAACATTTAAGCGGTCTCTCCTCTTCTTTTCCTTATCTTCAGCTTCCTCTGTGCCCCATGGTGAAACATTTCTTGGCATGCATGATCTCATTTAACTTTGATTTCCTTTCTCTCCTGGACCGCATTCTAGATGTTTCCAATTTCCAGGCCATTCCCCAATTTTCGACTTCGATGAGAGACAACACATGCAGGCACGGCTGTTTCGGTAAAGTAAGGCATGGGTAAGTGATGGTTTAAAATGTTGTTTCAGATAAAAACAAGCGATTATTTCAGATGATAAGAGTTTGCATTGCAAAGAACAGGAAGCCTTCGGATTCTGTTTTCATGTGTTTTTGCTATATACATGACACGAGTACCTCACTGACTTTGCTTTACTTAAGAAGTAGAAGTGACATACTTAAGAAGTAGAAGTAACATCTTTAGTTGCAAAGGATAAAATGTATGCTTGCTTTTAGGATGTGGGGTCATGTATGTACACAGCCACAAAATGCCTCAGAGACTTTTGTTGTTTGTTTTTTGTATGCAGGTATGTATGTACTGTATGTATGTATGTATGTATGTATGTATGTATGTATGTATGTATGTAGGTATGAATGTATGTATGTATATATTTATGTAGGCTATACACAGTGCATGTGTGCGTGCAGGTATGTGTAGGCATGTCAATATGCTGTCTGTATGTACTGTAGGTAAGTATGCATGTGTGTATAAAAGTGTAATGAAATGTGAAAAGAAAAATATTGGACTATATTCCTTTTTTTCAGGGATTGTCACACATAATTGCCTCTTACTGTCTCCAGTGGATTTAGTGTTCAGTGTAACTGCATTTTTTTTATCACGAGCATTTTAATATTTAAGATCCAAGCACTAAATCACCTTAGACACCCTTAAAACGTAATGTGACCATCAAGCAAGTTGTGGCAAGTGGCATATGGTCGTTCTGAAACATGTCTGCTAGTTTTTTTTTGTACTTTCATTCTGAGCTGCTGCAGTTTGAAGAGCCATATCAGAGGCAGAATAAGGGAATTCTGGGATATTAAGCGCATATTTAGGTATGCAAAATTAAACACAGAGATTTATGTATACTGTCTTTTCTTATTCGCACATATTCATATAAATGTGACTGTGTTTCTTTGTGGAAAAAAAGATAATATACCTTTAGACAATTGGAATACTTGATAGACTATAATTTATTTGCTGCTCTTTGTCTGCCCTCACTTATAATTATACTCTAATTTAAAAATAAATTTCATTGATTTTTGAAAAAGAGTTTTTTATCACCCGATATAACTGTAATAAGTCTTATAGGAAAACAATGGTGAGATCAATGTTATTTCTTAATGCATCTACAAACTGGTAAGCTCCATATGGTCAAAGTGTGCTTACTTCTCTTCAGGGTGTTTTGTTATAGTCATTCAAAGCTTCACATTTTCAGAATATTTGCCAAATTTGTTTTTGATTAACCTTTTGACTGTGGAGAATGTGTCCAGCCTGTAGAATCTTTTGTTCACTAGAATAGAGCTCTTCATTGTGTAAGTACGGTGGGCTGTGTAATCCTATAACCAGTATCAAGAACAGACCGAATTTTAGGAAATATTTTTAAAAATCTGGAATTTCCACACTCTCTGCGTCGTTTATGAATCTTAGGCTCATTTCCATATCAATAGGATTAGTTTGTTAAGTGGAGAAGTAGGTGTAATGTAAGCAACCGTATAAATGTAAATATAGGACACCAAAAATTATGCATTGATCTATTTTTGTACAAGCAGCACTCCTGCTGATGCTGTAACAATGTACACTACAGTCTGAACAATGAGGACTCTTTGAGCTTTGAATCAATTGCAAATGCAACCAATACTGTAAGTGTCAATTGAATAACAAATACGAGATGTTCTAAAATCTCAGACACACTGAAGTGGGCGTCTTTCATCTTATTCTTTTGTTTTTCACTTGTAGATGCTCATAAACACACAACACACACACAGGTGGATTTGCTCATGCATACAGAATGTAAACACACACACACTAAGATGCATACACACACACACACACACACACACACACACACACACACACACACAGACACAGAGAGAAAGAAACCAGTAAAACCTTACTAACTGAAATAACTGTCCAGAATGAAAGAGAGGCAAACAGAGAGATAGACAGACAGAGGGGCAGAGAGAGAGAGAGAGAGAGTCAGGCGGATTACTCCGGGTCGTGTGGCATTGACTGAGCGCCGCGTCTCCTTCTCCGTCTGGGGCCGTGATGGATGTGTGTCTGTTGCGCTCAGCGGCCCAGTACGACTCCCCCGTAATTGAAAACTCGGCTTTGTTGTCTGGGGACGTGTCCTCGGTAAAAGCGGCCCTCAAAACAGGAAAACCAATAGTGGGAATAGACCCCTGAACGTAATTAATTTTGGGGGTGGGGTGTGTGTGTGTGTGTGTGGGGGGGGGGGGGGGCACTATTATTGCAGGAGGAAGAATTCTAATCAGTTGCAGAGTCCTTCCTGTTTGGGTAGCGTGACCGTAACCAATTACAACTGAACTCTGAGTTACAGTTCCACATCCTGTTCAGCCCAAATAGTGAGTGGTCAGTCTTGGGATTGCATTGGTGAAGCGCCTGCGAAGTCGAGGGTCTGAAACGGGGGGAAGGCTGAGAGATACCACTGACTGGACGGATGTCAGAGAGAGGCATTTATACGTATGAGTGACAAACAGGCTTTATCTGCATCCAGATGGCTGTCCATGGGGACTTATAGTTGGATAATTTGGTTTGGTGAAAGTACAAGAGAAAGGGAACATGTTATGGATGTACCGTATTAGTTGTGATTGTGATTTTTTGTGGAACCGTTTAGTTTTAATTCAATAAACCTTTGGACAAAACAGGAAAAAAATTATCATCCTGATGATTATCTAGACTTGAATAAAATTTGAATTTATTTTGGTTCAAAAGGAATAAATGAGGGCAGCATGAAACCAACTTCCTTTCTAATTTCCCTCACAAATCAAATTGGTTCGATCATTCTGGGACTGCCCAGATATTAAGTAACCATATTTGAGAACAATGTTCCCAGAGTTAGCCATAATCCTGATTGAAATAATATTTCCCTTTTCTTTTTTGCCGTCTGTATGCCAGTGAAGGAACTAATCCACCATACTGTATTTGTCTTGTCGTAAGCCACATCTTAATCAACAGACAAAAATTCAACTAAAGAAACAAACACACAAACAAAAAAAATCAAACTTATGGATGTTGTGTATTCGGCTGCCTCCGAGCCAATGGCTCTGGGATGCCTTACATGTGGTCATAAAAGTTTGCTTGGTTTTAAATACATGGTAAAAATGACACAGTGCAGGAATCTCAGGAGCAATAGAGGGAAGATCTGACCTGCCAAATCCAATCCTGCTGGTCTGATTTCCCTCACCAAATCCTCGACTAATCTCTTCAAAGGGCTTTTCCCAAGACCTGGTCTGTAATAGTTATTTGGCTCTTATTAGTCCCAGGGTCTCACCCCAGAGGTATCCCTAATTCACTTTTGATATGATTGTTTAAATGATGTGGAATTGTAGCCAGGCACATAGGGATTTACTGATTGGGACTGGCTATGTGACATTGATTAATTCATTTCTCCCCTTTCCTTTTGCAGTTTTCTCTGCACAGTGCGATATTCCAGGTTCACTCTTTGAGCTTTTGGACCTGTTATGAAATCAAACTTGACATGCAATTAAGGGAAGAGTAAATAAGCCCTCAAACAACCTGATCTGCCACTTATGCTTCACTTGCACGTCTATACCTCGAGCCAGCTCTCAATTTAACCTCTGCGCCTAGATGGGATATGTCATCAACAGATAATTATGTAATTAATAGTTCTGCATTAATTGATGTTATACGGAATTTGACTTACAGCATTTAGGATGACAAATTCACTGGAATATGATGTCTTCACTGTGTTTCAACTTGCTGTGGTTTAGAAATATGCTACATGTTTCCACTTTTTTGTTGTCTTTTGTAAATGATAAAAAATAAAAACATCTTTCTATAGCTCTAAAACTGATGTATAGTTTATTTTACTGTTCCTTTTGTAACTGAAGAGTTGGACAAGCTTGTTGTGTTACCCGTTACACATTTTAGCTTACAATAAAATAAACATCCTCTAATTAGCTTACAATAAAATAAACATCCTCTAATTAGCAAACAACTATTTCCATGTGTTGATTATCAGAATACTGTGTAAAGTAAACAAAAAGTGCTTCAAAGGATGGATGGACACAAACATGCACACACACACACACACGCACACACACGCGCACACACACACACAAACACACACACACACACACGTGCACACACACACACACACACACACACACACACACACACACACACACACACACACACACACACAACATGAGAAATGGAAGTGAGTTTGTGGGGAACATGGGTTCCCAACTCGCTAAACTAATAGCAGCGCCAGAATCATCCCCCTTGTCCTACCTATAGGATCATTTTCAAAACAAACGCTATTCCTGCAAGAATTGATTCTGTTAGATAGTACATTGATCACCTACATCGCCTGCAGAAAGGAGATGGCTTTACAAGCAATAAGATGAGGGACAATTATATTATTTTAGTGAAATAAGACAAAGTACAAGGCCTGAATGCCAATAGCGAGAACCCAGCACTGCTGTGCCTCTCTCTCCCTCCCTCCCTCTCTCACTCTCTCTTTCCATCTATCTCCCTCTCTCTCCCTCTTTCTCTCTCTCTCTTTCTCTCACCTCCCTGTGTTTGTGTGCTCCATTCTCAAGTGGCACGATAATCCAGTAAACTTCCACAGCCACTGTTTCCTCCATGCAATCAGGATGTGCAGGCTCACCCGTGATTGCGTTCATTTGTAAAACCATCCAAGCCAAAATTGAACCCCAAGGCTGATAAACTATAAAGATGCTGATCTGATCGGAGGTAAATAGACTCCACTCCGGGGCAGAAGGTGTCAAGGATACATCCACAAGACCAATGGCTTCGTATACCTTATTCCAAACTGCTGTGGACTGGAATACCAAAAAAAATAAAGGGGTGGAGGGGCAGAGGGAAAGAAAGGGAGGAAAAAAATGCAACTGCATGTCTGTTATTCTTTCTCTTGCCTCTCAATTAGAGTAAATTTACAACTAGCATATTTATAATTTTGATGTGTTCGCAGGGAACCTCATTATATTCAGTTTATTCATTCCTTGAATGTCTTTTATGAAGCTACACACCTTTTTATTACTGATCCTCAGGGGTTCTTTTTTTTCTTCCTGAACTTAGTAGAGCCTTATATGAAATCTGCCAGAACAAGAGCTTAATAAAACCTTAAATCACTCTGCACCCAGACAAAATAAAACTTGTGCAAATGTTCATCTTTGCTATAACAACAATTACAGTGTCTCGACTCTGGAGACTTTTTCACTGTTATTACACTGACAGTGAAAGTTTACATTAAGTAATAATAGCAACACCATGATCATTACTATCAGTAAATTACGCTGTTAATACAATCTAGTAAACAGCAATTTCTTTAAATAATTGCATGTTGAAGGCGGATTGATTATTTTTGCTCATTTTGTAAAGACATTCTCGCAAATACACAAAGGAAATTACATCAGATTAGTCCATTTATCTTATTAACTGTTGTGTTTTGAAACATTTGCTCTGGATGAAAGCGAATGTGTGGAATGAAGAGGGGGAATCGGAACCTGTGTCTCTGTTTTCCCAGGCCTCGTGGCCTCTGTTCTAGAATGTCAGAGATGTCACTAAGAAGAGACGAATTCCAGAGGGATTCTGAATGGGACGATTGAAGACCTGCTTTGATTGACAGGTCTTCCTCTCTCTCTCTGCCCTAAGGCTGATTGACAATGCGGTTCATCTCACATTTTGTGACCGAACTAATCCAGTAAATTCCTACCAGACGGCTCTGCATCTCAGTGGAGGCAGTTTCTTTTCCAGGTGGAGTTTTGGGGGCTCCCAAAATAAATATGTTTTCCATCTGTGACTCTAAAACAAACTAAATATAATTAAGTGTGAGTATATAATTAAGGAAGTTAAGAAAGTGCTCTTTTGCGAATAAATTAATACGAGGACTAATTACATGTGGGAATTATCATCCTGTTGTGGTAATGATGAATATTTTCATAGGTATCTCAATATGGTGCCAGTTTGAAATTGGATCACTTAAGTGGAACAATTGATCTCTTGCCAAGTTCAATAATTAATTTACGTTGCAATGACTTATAAAGTTCTAACTCCTGACAAGACTTCTTGCCAAAAATGTCTTCAGTTTGAATGCTTGACCTTGCTCTTTCTTTTCTTTCATAGTATCAAACTTCTGTTGCTACGAGGAGGGGAGAAAAAAGAAAAGATTAACAACAAAAGAAGATTTCCTCTCTCTTTTAATTGACTTTAATTACCATAAGGACTGTAACAATTGTGGCTTACTTTAATGTAGCTTGTATGGAGATTAAGGAGTGGAATATGAAACATCATCATTAATCTTCATTATCAGGGAATGGAATGCACCAGGTCCTTTCTCTGGTTCCAGACTGTGGCTAGTTCAAGATACCATGGAGGGTTTTGTTCACCAAACAAACAAGTGTTTTACGGGATATCAAACCTCATTTATGTGTCTCATCACATGTTTAACGGCACCTAATGATAATAACAATAACTATAATGAGAAGAAGTGTGTGTGTGTGTGTGTGTGTTTATGTGTATGTGTGTATGATGAGAAAAGGGAGCAGAAACAAACCACATACCAGTAGTTTCTAAGTTACCGAAGTGACAGTTTCGATGACTGCGTGTCTTTGTGAAACCGTTCTTTGTTTTTCTCACAACTTCACAAGGAGCAGCAGTCTAATGAGGGGGGGGGGGGGGGGGGACAAAGCAATAGCAAAGCAATACAAACTGGCAATCCACAGTAATGTGACTGACAACATTCCAGCATAAATGTTTAACCAGTTAAGTTTAATGGTCCTGAGCCTTCTCAGACGGCTCAAAGAGAAACCTGCAATGGCCCATAGATCTGGAAGGCTGTCTGAACTTGTAGAAATGTTTTTTGGCTATTCAACAAAACAGCCTTATTTTTAGCGGTGTCACCAAATGATAATTTCACCACTCTTGTAATGAGTCTTGGTGAGGATATAATGGAATGGCAACATGTTGGTTATTGAACTGAAATGTATCCAGTATAGGTGAGAAGACAAAATCTACCGGTACTTTGTAATGTGACCCATTACATTATTGTCTGAAAGAATCTCCATCACAACCCCTTCAGTCATACAGACCTCATGGAATAGAATAAAGAATCTAGTAATTATTCTTCAATTATGAATCTGCCTTATCACCTACATCACCTCAAACAGAGTGCAAGTAAAGAATGATTCATATTTAGTTATACAAAATTCATAGTTGACTCATTATTTTGACAGACCCAATACATCTGTGACATTGTGGCTTTTATGTTAAATAATTAAAAGACAGGATGAAAAAAAAGATTAATGAGCAAACCTGACTTGAGGGGGTTGCTATACTGCTGGCCATCACTGTTAATGTATTCCTCAGTGCATTAACTGGCTCATCAAACAGCCAAGTTCCTCCCACCATTAACGACACGCATGACCACTCGTGTCTCTTGTCCTCCACATTTCTGTGCACTCGGCAGCACAATGTCCTTTAATGGACTGAGCTCCCAGTCCATCACTGCCTCTTTGAAATTAGACATGTTTTTGTCAAACTTTGAACATGCTCAAAAACGACTTTCAAAGATAACTGTCTTAGAAACAATGATATTTCTGCTTATTTCTATTTGAATTCAATTCAATTCAGTGTAGCTAAAATAAATTCCAAGCATGGCCCATGTGAGTAAAATATTGCATATCCTTTGTATTATCACAAGTGTATCATATACAGTACCTATAGGTGCTTATACAAATATCTGTTTATGTTCTGAAACATGAAAGGTGCAGAGCAGAGCAGCAGTGCGGATGTTGATAAAAGTGTGGAGTTAGTCTCCCACTGTGAACTCAATAAGAGTATATAAATAAAGCATTGTCAGTATGACACTCCTCATACAGGGGGGAGAGTGCATGAGCTTTGTTTTTCTTTCTCTCTCCTTACGTGTGTGTGTGTGTGTGTGTGAGTGTGTGTGTGTGAGAGTGAGTGTGTGACGTGTGTGTGTGTGTGTGTGTGTGTGTGTGTGAGTGTGTGTGTGTAGGTGTGTGTGTGTGTGTGTGTGTGCGTGTGTGAGAGTGAGTGTGTGACGTGTGTGTGTGTGTACGTGTGTGTGTCAGGGATAAAGTGCCTGGAGCCTCCGTGGCTGGTGGAGTAATCTGTGCCTGGCCTCTCCCCACCTCGACGCGGCTCTCCCTCAGAGCGAGGCTTGGTGATTGACAGTCGTCATGGCTCCTTTTTTACCCCCTGTGACAGACGAAAGCTGCTCATTATACCGAATTGGGAGCAGCCAGGCAAACATGCTCATTCATCAAGGGTGACGGCTATTGGCGGTGCGGACGAACATGCTATATCATGCACTTGAGAATCGTAATGAGTGTAAACGTTTTTTTTCTTTTTTCTTCTGGAGTGAATTATCATAATTACCCCTGTCATTATTAACAACGAATCCAGAATGTTTAATAAAACCCTGTGCAGCAAAAGACCACTATTGTGTGGTGTTTGACTCAAGAGTCATATGGGCAGAAATTAATATTAGGCATGTGTTATGATTATGGTGAGCTAACTCTGAAGGGTTCTTTCAAAAAGAGAAATTGTTTAATATTCAATCAATTTTTTGTTGAAGCCATGCCTTTCCAGATGTATTTCAGCAATTTTTCAATGAAAATTCTTTTGCGCCAACTTAACCTTTTAAAACATTAGTTTGATTAGTGTACTCATTAAGTAAGCTCAAAATCTATGGCTTAAGTAAAACATTGGGGGTAAATGTATACAACAAATGTATACAATGTTCAACAACTTTCAACCTGAGAACACGGGTGGTGTGGCTGTTTTTGAACTGTGTTTTTTTTTTTTTTTAGTCTTTTTTTTTGCCCACAGCTGTTACGTTCGACGGCGATGCCCGATTAATCATGTGGTACTGTGCCAGACAGCTTGCCACTTATACACAATAAATGGTGGCGCGGTACACTAACCTAAGCTCACGCCACCTATGCAGATAACAGAGTCGTTCATTTTCACATGTGCATGCTAAACCTGCCTGATAAACGATATACCCGGTGGCGCTTCCATCCGCGTTTTATCACGCCGGACAACCCCAGTGCACGCCCAGATTTTCGTATTGCAATGCAGATTCGGGCAGTGATCTCCTCAACCCCCCTGACAGCCCGTGTCCCATAATTAACTTGGTGGGGGGAACCATTGTTTTGTTGGAAAAATACACCTGGGAACATTTTAGTGTCGCTCGCCACCAACTGCCTTTGTTTACTATTCCAAAGAGAAAATAGACAGAAAAAAAAACACCACAAATCCACCTGCACCTTAATAGCCACCACAAATATTTTCAAAACAGGGGTAGCTGAAAATTAGTTTTCTCTTCTTGTTTGTGTGTGTGGGGTGAGAGTGAGGGTGCGGGGAGTTGACATGTCTTTTTCCCTGACAAACCACTAAGTGACCTCCTCTCTGAGTTCAGACCTGCAGCCACAGCTCCCAGAAGAAGCCAGACGCTCTCTGCTCTTCCTCAATTACCCTCCATAATCACCGCCTTCGTTTGTCTCTGGTCTTCCTCAGCGTCCCCACTGTCAGAATCTTCCACTGGCCCTGGGAGACACTCCATCAGCCAGATAGCAGGCGCTTCATTTCTGTGCATGTCTTTTGTCTCAAAATAAAATGAAGAAGGGGGGAGGATCATTAATAGCAAGGCGCAAAGGCCTTTGACCTCTGTGTTAAATCATTAGGGGCGCGGGTTGCACAGGTTCCTCATGGTTTCCATTTAAAAAACCCTCTGGGAGCGTTTAAAGGCCCAGGCCTGGACTACTGCCTCGCTGGAATCGTCCAGCATCTCTGGGCCTGGTGTCTAAAGATGATGATACATGGGGCAATGTTTGGAGCAGTGCTGATGAGTAATGTTCCTCATAATTGTGGGGTATGTTTCCATTGCTATTGAATTGAATGCTATTCATCAGTAGGCAAATCGTCATGATCATCCAATCAGAATGAATGGAACTGCCTATGTGGTTGACCAGTAACATTGCTCAAAAAGTTGTCCCATGTAGCTTAACACAGGAAAGCAAAGTGAGCCTCATCTGCATTAACATACAAACAGCTAGGCAGTTACAGTTTTATACCATTGTATAGCTATATTTCATTTATTGTGTCATGGTTATCATAATATGATTTTATTAAAGTTGTCAGGTGGTGGTGCAGAGTGTGGCCATGCACTCCTGCTTTTAAAGGAATTCACATTTTAATGTTTTACAACCAGATCAACATCTGGTTTTATTAAAATTGGATCTTTTTCACTGCCACTCTAAGTGGATTTGCACTCACACAACTCCTATTTGATTTCTCACATAATATGCATACAGCGCTTATATGACTGATAAAGAACCAGGTGGTAGTTTGAGGCTATAACACCGGAAAAGTGATATATGTAGTATGTATTTAGTTTTTTCTAATGTAAGGCTTCATTGAAGCATTCCTCATTCATGAGCATCCCAGTGAACAGACAGCACCTAAAACACCCCCAGAGCCAGTGAGCTAAACACCGGCGGACTTGGCGTGAACGCTGCGTGGGGGTGACACTGTCGTGTCGTTTTGTGTCGTGATCGAGAGCGAGAGAATGAGGGAGAGAGAGAGAGAGAAAGAGAGAGAGAGAGAGAGAGAGCACTGTTTGCGGTTTCCCTCCCCTCCTTCTCTGTCTGTGTGAATCAGAGATGAAAAAACCTTTCATCTCTGCTTCGCCAGGAATTCACAAGAGATTGGCTAGCTCACCGGTCCAGCTGCCACCTCGGCTGCCCCGGCTGATCCCACATGAGAGGAGCACAAGAACAGCACACACACACACACGCAGGGCAGCACCTGGGAGGATGGGGTGTGGGCACGGGAGGCACCCGCTTGTGTTGCGTTTCCCAGCCGCTGTGTTTGAGCCTTGATACGGGAGACACCCACGCTGCTCCTCTGGGTAACCTAACACCTGGGGCTTCCCTGCAGGTTCACCCAGGGGCTGATAGCCTATCCCCATGGCCTAGGTATGGCTCCTTATTGTATGTGTGTGTGTGTGTGTGTGTGTGTAGGGGGAGAAGGGTGGCTGTTGTGGGTGCTACTGGAGTTACCCCGGGTTCAAGAGAAACCTCACGGGGAGATAGATGACGACGGGGGTTATGATGTCGGAGGTGCTGGAGATGGTGAAACTCGAAACTCCTGCTGATTCAGGAGGGGTGATAAAGATAACGATCTGACACAGAGGAAGAGATTAAACCATTTACAGGCCCCAAAAAGAGCAGCTTATCAGATACTACTGCAAGGCTCTTCTTTACGTTCCCTGTAATTATGGCAACTGAAACAGGAGAGTCTCTGTGCACGTATGTGGCAACTGGCCGCAAGTGACATAAATCAACAATAACATTTGATCAGTTGCTGTTGGAATCATGTGCATCAAGTGCACTGGGAGATAATCCAAATGACGTATGTACTCTATTCAATATGGAGTAAATGTATGTGTGTGTGTGTGTGTGCGAGTGTGTGTGTGTGTGTGTGTGTACGTGTGTGTGAGAGAGAGAGGAATTAGGGGTGTGCGTTTGGAAGAAGCAGCATGACGGGCTTGCTACCATTCAACAACATATCACTTTAATCTGGCTCAGGGGCACAGGGCCCATTTGTCACGTCACGCTTTTGTTATCGTGAGCTCTTCAGAGCAACAAACAACAAAGTGCACAAAAGGGGCCATGCCAGGGAGCAGGCCTCATCCAGCCCCCAGCCCACAGCAGATCTGATGGAGCCGGCCAGGGCAGAGGGAGCGGAGAGAGGGAGGGAGGGAGAGAGAGAGAGAGAGAGAGAGAGAGAGAGAGAGAGAGAGAGAGAGTGAGAGAAGAGAGTCCTTGGGCCCTGCCTTCCCGCACCATGGTTAAATCATGTGTACAAGCTGTTTCCAATAAACTGTTAAATTTGATAAAGAGGGCGGTATTATATTACAAAGCCCAGAAGGCACTTGGACTTCTGGTATCATGAATACATTTTGCCTGATAATAACGTTGCCGACTTCAATAGGCGGCGAAGAGAAACCTGCTCTCTGTCTCAGAAATCAAGTCAGGGGTGACACCTGTGTAAATCGACACCTGATGAGATTAGAATATATTTATGCTTTCTGCATTAGTGTTAAAAGACTTCAACAAGTAAGCGGCACTAACAGAGATGACAACCTCTACTCTGCTTGAACATCACTCTTTGAGGTGCTGAAAAAATCTTGACGTGTTCTAGATCATAGTTAAATAGACACCTTAAAACAAGAGATGCCAAAGAAAGTTAAATGAATTAGCTTTGCATTATTACTTTTGTCCATGTTAAGTACGTAAGAGCTGAGTGAAAAAAAAGAAGTTGATTTGTGACTTGACACCCCTAAATATTTATATGAAGATCTGCCAGCTTGTTGCTTAAGGTTAAAATCCTGATAACGCGATCATTCATGCAAATCAAAACAAAGGCAACTAAAATTTTAATTAGTTGTTTCCATCAAGACAAAAAAAGTAAAAAAACAAACAAACAAGGAAAACGTTTGAAATTCAACGTGTGAAAACTTGTCCAGCCAAATAGATGCCAGCTGTGAGCTGCCCACACAACTGCCCCCAAAAACCTTAACTTCACTGTTCACTGCCCCCCCCCACACCACGAGACAAAAGATAACTATCAGAAAACAAAATGATTGTGATGAAGAGTTACGGGCAGAATTCATTAGCTTTTATTGGAGTGCTCCATGTTCCTCTTCATCTGGAGCACTTGCAAACACCACCGCCCTGCTACCGTAAGTGATGTATGTTCAGTAATTGGAAGGCTTCAGCACTGCAAAGATTTAAATCTGTGACACTGAAAAATGGCGGAACGCCTGGGGGAAATGTACGGCTCTGAGGAGGTATAGCGAACCTGTCCAAGTAACAGATCACACCTGAAGCCACTCACTTATTCCGAGTGTGTGCGCATATTGCATGTGTGCTTCGACCGGGGAAGACTGCCTGCTCTGTTCTCATTTCTTAAATATTTATTATGTGCACTGAGAGTAATGCCATATTTATACAAAGTGATACAAGTCAGTGTTTATGTATTCAAAACAAAGCCTCGAAGCATTAACCCTTTTCAGCCCAAAGACTCACTTTAGTTCTATAATTCTGTTCCTTAGGGAGAGATCCAGTAGGACAAATGGGAACCTTTAACCCAGAACCCCCTCTGACTTGGAGCTGTCTCAGGATCAGCACCTATTGCTCTTCAATTTGAATAATGTGTAAATGTGGCCTGTCTATCCATGCATGGCAGGTTAATATGACTCTCCAACCTTCAAACTGCAATTGACACAATGGGTGTAATTTCAAATGACGCAATGCAGTCACGCCGCGTCTTATCTGATGGGAATTGTTTAAAAAGTTAAATGTTGACTCTCTGGCAAAAGGTGATATCATCGTTCATGACACTCGTGTTTTATTAACCTTTTGTTTAATCAGTTCTCTGATGACGACCACTTCTGTCACCCTGTCACAGCCGATAGTGATTCACGGCCAGGGAAAATTGGAACCTATAATATCCGTCTGACTGGGCTTCTTAAGCTCAACGAGAGCAACGCCCAAATGACACCCAGAGATGAAATACCCACGTTCGTCGCTTTACATAACCTTTAGTTCCCCTTGCCGTGACAGTCGACTTAAAGCCGTCAGACAATTTCCATCCCAGAGTGGCGAGATGGGAACATGTTGTATCCGGCATGGAATGTAATATCACATATTTTAAAATGAGAGATCCTGTCGGAGATTACCGTCAGGCACATTAATTGCCCCCTCTGTGAAATGTGCTCCTCGGCCAATCCACGTGTGGGGAACAGAGAGGCCCGAGTCTGTGCCCTGACAATTACAAAGCAATCAAAGTCTTTCATGTGCAGTAGCTGGCATCAGCCGCTAACATTTGTGGAGAATTATCGTCATTTGGAAAAAAAGAACAAGACTGGACAGAAAAAAAGCGTGAAAATTACAAATAAGCATCATCTTGCATTTTCAAACATTTCATTTGTTTCCCGTCAAATAGTCTTTGGAAGGATCTAGGCCTACTTTAAGGCCATGTTTTGCAGTCTTAATAGAACAAATGGGCCTCACACTAACATTCTATAGGCCCTCCAAGATCACTGTTCACTTGCTGCATTGCAGCTGGAATCTCATAAATGACTTGAACCTCTGAAATGAAGGTGCCATTGCCAGGGATTTATCTTAGCTTGAGGAGGAATAGGCCTCACAAGAGAGCACCTCCCCAGCACAGCAGTGTGGGTTAAAAAAAGAAAATGGTACAGTACTGAAACCAAGCATGAGTTCAATTGCTCGCTAGTTCATTTAAGGCTATGTTCTTGCATAATGACAATACACGAGTCAGGTAAACCGGTGAGTCAGCTGATAGAGCGAAACACACACTGACAACAGAGCGTCACGACTGCAAACACGCATAATGACATCCACAGATATCCATCTCCTGCATTTACGACTAATTTCTGTAATAAAAAAAAATCAAAAGAAAAAATAAACAAGACAATAAAAAAAAACACGAGACAACATAGCAAGCCAAGCCCACTTAATGTAACCCATCCCCAAGACCCTGTTCTCATGCGACCAGACGTAAACATTGTCCACTTCCTACTGCACATAAGCCGCCACAACAGAGACCGGATGAGTCTTATTTAGTGGGTGATCAGACCTTTGTGGATTATTAATGGCATGACTACAGAAAAGTGTGCGCAAGCACACACACACACACACACACACACACACACACACACAGATACAGACAGAGATTCCCTTTGGGGCCTTGTGGATACTCTGCACCCCTCTTTTTACGGGGACTGGGCCCTCCCGCACTGTTAATTGGGGGCCCTGGCTGTTCCGCCCGTCCCGTCCGGAGCCACATCCCCTGGGATCCGAGGGGGGAATTACCGCGTCTGCCTGCCTGCTCGCCCGCCTGCCTGCCTCTCCCTCTCTCTCTCTATATTTAGCTCATTTAAGGTTGTGGTTTAAAAGCCAAAGTCAAAAGATGCCATTCTTTATTAATGTCTGAGGATATGAAATAGGTCGCGTTTCCTGTGAGCGCCCCGAGGAATTCACCTTTTCAAATATAACGAATGCCTCAATTAAAATCCCTTTCAAACACCATGCTTATTTTTCGATAACAATCGCTCTTCCCTATTCCTCTCTCCCTCCTCCCTCCTTCTCTCTCTCTCCCACTCTCTCTTTCCTTCTTTCTTTCTTTCTTTCTATCTCACACTCTCTCCACAGAAAGATGACACAGTGCTATGTAAGACTTGGGCCAAACTCCCTCAGTGGCCTGGAAGAGAGGACACAACGCTATGGGCCTGACAGGAGACATGGCACCAGCAGATGGCAGGGTAAGAACAGCAATCACACTCCAAGACAAAGCACAGGGTCACCAGTGTGTGTGTGTGTGTGTGTGTGTGTGTGTGTGTGTGTGTGTGTGTGTGTGTGTGTGTGTGTGTGTGTGTATGTGTGTGTATGTGTGTGTGTGTGTAGAGGGGAGGGGAGGTTACTCTTGTGTTTTAAAAAAACAAACTCGGCACACATACTTTGGTCAAATTTAGGAAAACAACATCACATGGTGTATACGCAGGTGCCATCTTACCTTTGTGTCTGTGACTGTGATGAAAGTTACAACCTGGATCTTCCAACTATGTGAACTCACATACTGTCTCAATTAATGTTTATCACTATTAAAGAATACACAAGGACAAATAGCATTTCTATTTATAAATACATTTCAGGACTGTGGTTGAATTGCTGCCATAAATTGTTGAATAGTTTTTTTTTTTTTTTTTCAAATTAGAGTCTGTGCAAATATCAAATACCATCTATAACTTTTTCAGTGATTCCAAGAAAAACAGACCTGACAACATCATTGGTGAAAAGTAATGTTACCACACAAACCAATTAATAAACTGTATTTGAAGTCTACCCAAGTCTATCTTAAATGATTTCTTGCCAGTAAGGCATAGCTATTAATCTTTAAAATGCTTACTAAAATCAGCCAAAATGTGGCGTTTTACCATTATTGTAATTATTAAATCAATCATTAACAGTGAAATTTAGATTTATTAACAAACATTAAGCAATTGATGCCTTACAATAATAACACTGAAACATTGGTGGGAAGTCAGGCATATAGCTATTCATCTGCAAATGACACAACAATGAGCCAGAATTTGGTGGATTAGTTTTTAAGTGGTTTACCATTATTGCAGGAGAAACCTAATAACTGAACTACAGTATTATAGACTTTTTCCATTTAACTTTCTCAGTCCAGTTGGCCTGATGTTAAGAAATATTGAACACAGTGAAATCTAACAAAACAGCATTTGAGTATAGAGAATTACTGCTAACACAAACAATGTGTTCCTGGATAGCATGGCTAAACAGCATGAAGTCTGTAAGTACATAGCAAATCTGCCGTTGTTATTTAGATTAGCTCATCTTGAATGTTTCCAATTAGGCTTGAGGGTGAAAAAAACATTTCTAAACAAAATAGAAACGTTTTTCCATTTGGTAATTCTTGGTACAAATATAAATATATTTGTTTATTTTCATTTTTTAAAGTTACAATCTGATCCCTTTATGACGACCAAGTCTTATTCTGTTTAACACTGACAAACTGTTATGGGTTTTCTTTTAAATATTATTTGTGGTTAACATGTTGATCCTCTAAACAGTTTTCATTTAGTAATCAAATCACCATAATTTTAAAAAATAAGATTTTTTGACAACCGTTCTTTTTTTTTTTACTAAAGATGTATATCTGTCTAAGTGTATGAAGCAGATTCCCATGCTAGTGCACCAGGGAACACAGAATAGCTCAGGGCTACAGTATATTGGTCCACAACCCCTTTATATTTTACACAAACATATTTTTTGGTTTTAAACTAATAAGTTTCAATATCTTGATCTAGTGAGATAATTTCATATACCACACAGCGGTTTTGTGCCTTTTGGGCTTTCCTCCCCTTTGTTTCTAAATAGATTGAAGTTGATAGTGTCCCATGAGGATAGCCAAAATATGACATAATGGCTTGTATATGGTTATTTGTTGAATTGAGCCATTTATATTGACGGATGTTTGTTGAAGTATACATAAATTGGACGTGATCATCCCCAGTGACTTGGTCCTTACGTCCACCCAACATCAGAGAATAAATCTTTTTGACTTCAATAAAAATACATTAGGCCACTCTCCATGAATCACACAACTTTTCTGCCTGTATTTTTGATTATTTCCCCGCTACTCTGTTAAGAGTGTGGGAATGACTAAACATACTAGGGTGTAACTTCATTGCCTGGGTCAGTTGGAATTAAATGAACTGTTTTTCATTTCAGGTCAACTGGGAAAAAAACAAATCCCCCCCAGGTTTTGCTACACTTAACTGTCACCAACATAGGATGTAGGCCTATACAATGGTTACAGAAGTTTGACATGCTGTATCATTACACTGTATGTGTGCAAGTGTTTCTTAAATTGAGCCATTCATCGTATCCGACAGACAAAACAACATCAAACAAATGACTAAATAATAATTCCTGACTTAAACCCTCACAAGCTCTTGTCTCTGTGGAAGGCAAATGCATCTTCAAAACCATTTCACGACGCATTTTTTTCCCCATTACTTCTCATTAGCATTAGGTCACCACTGCACTTTAACGCCTGGGCATGTACAAACATCTCTCTGTTTTAGAGACTTAACTATTTGGTGGTTCACCACCTCTCTAAACGAGAGGCCTGGCAACTTGACGAGTGCTATCACAAACAGTATTAAAAGTAGAGGGGTCGGCCTTTGACAGCTGGGTGAAGTGTTGGCTTCGACTAGCACGCTAGCTGCTGGCTGGCTTACTCGCTGGCTGGCTGATGGCACGGGCCATTTGCATGTTCAGCACTGAGCAGCCCGTCTTAATCGTTTGCCTCCGAGCGCTGATGCTAAACGAGCGGGAGCCACATTGGCTTCCATCACTGTGTGAAGCTGAACTTTGGTGTACTGTGTGTGTGTGTGTGTGTGTGAGAAAGAGAGAGAGAGAGAGAGGACATAAAAGAGCTTCAGGACTGAAGTTCATGCTGACAAGCTGAGTTATAGTCAGTACTAGTGAAGATGCATGACGTTTTACACCTGATTATCAGATGGAATTTGTGCTCACTGATTACATCACAGCACCTGTTAACCCAAAAGCAACTCAGCAAGTGCTGACTCAGATAGTCTATAGAAACATACTGTATATATACTGTATATACATTTCATACTGTATAAAATACATTTTAGCTGGAAATTCCAGATTCCACAGGAATCTAGTTTAGTTTGACATTTAGTTCTGCCAATGATAAAAGTTTGTGGTCTTGTCATGAGGGCCTGTACTCAGATGTCATCATTACAAATACCAGTCTTGCCTGTTGCAATAGTGTAAT
This sequence comes from Alosa sapidissima, assembly GCF_018492685.1. Taxonomy (NCBI): domain Eukaryota; kingdom Metazoa; phylum Chordata; class Actinopteri; order Clupeiformes; family Clupeidae; genus Alosa; species Alosa sapidissima. Next base: position 2,403,692 of record NC_055973.1, read on the forward strand.
TCTATCAATAGTGTAAATCTCCAATGGAGCTTCTGTCTCTTCTTTGCAAAAATTCTCCTTCCAACACAAAATCGTTGTCACAGGACACATACATGTATGTGTACATGTGGGATAATTTTTGACATACACAGTGAGGACTAGGTGTTCATTTATATGAGCAATTTGTGTTCATCCAGGGCTGTTATTTATTTATTTTTTGATACGGTAATAAAAACAGATGTTTGCTGGCTTAAGACACCCGCATGCCTGTCTGGCCAAAAACAGGATAATACTAATAAGCCCCATGTTTCCTAAAGATGAAAAACAATGGCGGGTCTTGAGTCTTTTTCATCAGTCGCTGTTCAATGTTAGTATCAAGCTTATCAGATGGCCTTATTGACTGGACTTTATGCTCTGTTTCTTTCTGACAGCATGCAATGGGCTCTGCTCCTGAAATTGGAGGCCATTTGTGGCTGTTTCTGTGCTCAAACCCAAAACGAATGGTTAGGCCCCGGAGGAGCGTCTACGGTATCACTCACAAACAACTTTCACCAGCAGACGAGAGAAAACACTCGGCCTCGACACCGCCAGTTTACCTTTATGAAATGTTACGCTTTGCCGAAATGATACCACCCTGTGATCTATGTTATCACTTAAGATTGCGCTCTCTCGCTCTCATTCTCGTTCATTTAATACAGTGCTTCATACACAAGCTGACCTTGGAAGAGGGGACCCAAGGAGGATGTTCATTGTTAACTCCGTCGGAAGCCCCCGTGGAGGATTCATATCACTTCAAATTAAAGATGAGACCAGCCAGTGTGTACGCTGCCATACCTTTGCTATGTGGTCGATGCTAATTACTTTGGGTTGTTAAGGGAACTATATCTGGGGAAAATGCAGGAGGGAGAAAGACCTACAAACCCACTTAACAGCATAATCATGCTTCCATTTCCACTGTCTTTTACATATTACTCTTCTCCATTGAGTGGCAGGTAGTCTTTGTGTTCTTGATTTAATCACTGATTGTTGTTAGGTCACAATGGGCATGGTAAATATAGATATCTTTCAACATTTCAAGCTATAAAAATATTGTATTATCTATTATAGTTTTTGTTCTGCTATTATGTATTATTAAAGGTGAATGATGAAGTTGATTGACCTTGAACCATTTCCATTTTTAATGAGGCCGCACAATTTTTACAAAAATATCAAATTTTAGCTTTTGTTTTTCATTTCTTCCTGAAACATTCTAGACATGATTAACTCCATGCCAAAATGTAGTCTAAAGTTGCTCCCCCAATATCCCCAGAGAAGATGGCATTGTTGGTGTTCACGAAAAAGCTAGAGGTAATGTCTGCTTGATATCCATAGGCTAAACACCATGCTTACCAGTCAGGAAGAGGGAATGGCCTGGGAATAATGGAAGCATAATCAAGTGTAATTCACTGTAAAACATGATCAAAATATCATCCAGGGAGAAAAAAATAAAACTATGACACTAGTGGCAATCCATTCAGTGCTTTAACAAATGACAAATTAGGTGGATAAATCATGCCTGCCTTCAGTCAGCCATGGCTACAATAGGATGTGGTTTACAGTACTCTACTGTAAACTGCTCCATTTAACTCAAGTCCTCTCCCACTGGCTCGCGTCGCTAAATAAGGATATCAATTAGGCTAAAGCACTCGGCAAAAGCTCCCAAGTCAACCATCAGCTGAGGCATGAATGGATCTTCTGGGATATTGACTGCAGCAGCGGATAGGTCTGTAAGTGGGCTGACCAAGGGTAATTAAACCAGCATTATCATGTTAGTGTCTTTATGGCTTCGGATGGCACCACGAGCTGGTGCAGTCGGCGGCGGCTATACGGAGAGGCCACAGAGGATGTCAGCTGGACAGGGACAGGGACAGGGACAGGGGAGGGAAGGAAAGGAGGGAGGAATAATGTCTCAAACCGGAGCATGGATAATCAAAAGGAAACGACTGCGCTTTACGTGAAGTGCCCTTGATATATGTGCAATTACATTATAATTACAGAGATAATTACTATATGGGGGAAGATTAATAACTTTATTAGCCAGAATGGTTGGCTTCTTTAAAAAAAGGGAAGAAAATGTATATGTCCGACTAGAAAATCTAAAATTACTGAAAGTCAATTAAAGGGCTTAATTTATAATATTATTCATTAGTCACTAATTTTACCTTGGAAAGGCACCTTGAAAATGGAATTTAAAATGTAAAATAAGGGTCAGTGAGTCTCAGAGCAATTATGTTAGCAGTTGTTGAAAGTGCATTTTTAAAAGTACTCTGTTCACTCCTGTGAAAAGTATAGTCTGCTATCGATATAGTTTTTCACCATGTAAAGTCTGTTCTGAATACTGTAATTACAGTGCTTTATAACGCTAAATTGTAGTCTGCTATTGACTAATCACCAATTAAGAAGTGGAAATGAGTGAAATATTGATCATAATATTGGTGTATATGGGGTTTATAACCCTGTGAACTCATCCATATGGAAATTTCTGGCATTTGACTTCAGGGCCGGTTCTAGCCAAATCAATTTTGGGTGGTGGGCAACATAGCAAAGCGGTGAAATTGGATCAAAATGGACATAAACACAAAACACAAACACAAACACAACGCTATACTGCCAAGCTCGAGTTGCTGCAGCCAACAACCAAGGATGGGCAGTATTTCTGATACATGTATTTAAATTAAATATTTTAAATTCAGAATAGTATTTTGACATCTTTTTTTATTTTGTTGAAGAAAATGGCTTTGTATTTTGTATCAAAACCAATAGCCTACTTTTAGTGATGTGATGACATCATAAAAGTACAAAACAATGAAGCCTCTGTTTTATTAGTAATTTGCCCAGATTTGTGATCATAACATTGAGATTTAGAAAGATGATTCAGTGCAAGATGAGTAACTTGCTCACACATACAGTACACTCCCTCTCATACCAACTTTAAGTTTCTTGAGAATGTTAACGATCAGTTTCTTTAGAACTTTAATCATTCAATTGTGAGACATGGAACCGGTTATGTGGTAATAATGTAATATTGCTCAATTTGGGCATGCATTGACGATGTCAGAGACTTGGCTCCACTTCGTACCACTTGACAAGTTCAGTTGTGACCTTTTGAGTGCATCTCTGATACAGTATTTAGGCTGAGATGTAACAGACAGGTCAGCATAGTTGATCTGTTGACTGTTTGCAGGTTATGGCATGTCTCTTAGGCAGAGAAAAGCTCTTAAACACTGTCCACTTAATCAACAGAGTCAGTGTACTGACGAAGGAATAGATTCAATAGACAGATATGGAAGGTTTGCAAAGTGATATCATGCTCCCTTTAAAGAGTATTTTAGCACTTTCCAAATAAAACAAAATGTTTTATTTTGATACATGGTGTGGCTAATGTATTTTGTAGTTTATTTTGATACACTTAAAATTAGGGTATTTTAGTAATATTAGTAATATTTTATTTTAAAATACATTTTGATGTATTTTTGCCGATCCCTGCAAACAGCTAGAGAAACCAGGCAGCTACAGTGCTATACTCTGGGGGCATCTTTAAAATCAATCACTGTAGCTGCCCGGCTACTCTAGCTATTGGCTGCAGCAACTCAAACTACAGTAGGTAGCTCTGATTGTTTTCAGGTTTTTACGCATGTGCACTGCTCTTAAGATGCTCTTAACCCTTAAAGGTGTACCGTCACACCGGTGTGACGGGAATGTTGGAAAATGAATATTCTAAAGAATATCTGGGCTCATTGAATTCAACAGAGAATTTTAGACTTAAAGGACCAGTATGTAGGAAATAATGGAAAATAAATTTTAACCATTCCAAAAATGATCACCATATGTCGTCAGAGAGTAAGGAAACAGGATGAATTGAAGTAATGGCTTATTTGACAACATTACTATTTCAGTATAAACCTGTAAAAAAAATGAGTTACGGGGCAGAATCTCTTGGAATTTTTGTTTATGTTTTGAGCGATTTAATTCTAGAATAGCGTATTAATAATGGGTTGGCACGTTCTCCTATTTGGGTTGCCAGATTAGCAAAGGCTAACTGTCAACAGCTGTCAGTTGTAGTCATGAACAAGTAGCATACTTACTTACGAGAGGCAGGCAAATTTCCAAAATTAAAACCAGAAACCAATTAAGTGGACATCGGAGGAGCCTTCCTGACATGGCGGCGTCTTGGTCAAACGAAGAAGTCTGATGCAAAGCTGGCCATATTTCTCCACGACAGGTAGCCTAGGCTAAACTTCATCTGCATTGCTAACTTTAGCTAAATATGTTACGTTGGTTAGAGAGGTATTTTTTGTTCAATGTTTCCGTAATGTGTAGCTGGGTCATGGTTGGAGAAACGTTAAAGCAGCTGCAGGTCAACTAACGTTAGCTAAGTCTTCATTACATCTGGCAACCCAGAAGAGGCTCACGTCTAGGTAGTCTTGAGAATGTTTTGATTTTGGCCTACAGAACGTTTGGTAACAATCCTACAAACCACTCCTTTAAAGTATGTATGTAGAAAATAGTGGAAAATAAATTGTATCAAAAATGATCACCATATGTCGTCAGAGAGTAAGGGAACACGATGAACACGATGATTGAAGTAAACTTTGGATCTAGGCTACATAAGGCTAATTTACTTCAATATGAAAATAGAAAAACTTTAGCATCTGCATGTAAACATCCCCCAGCAGGCTACATACAGTACCACACAGACATAAATAATATGAATTATTTAAGATTAGATTATGGCACTGTTTTCATGTTTGTTGCATGATGTATGGACATAGGCTTAGGCTACTCTGTCATGCTTGTGAGTGCCCCACTGTATGTGCTCCCTCCATAGTGTAATTGCAAACTATTCTGGCAACGTCTCATTTCATAACTTGCATTTTTTCTATTTTAATCACATTATTATGAGCATGTAATGTATGCTATTTTGCACGCTAAAATCTGATTAATTACAAGTAAATACAATAAAGAATTGGAACGTAAGTTGGATAATTATATTCTTAGTTGTAATTTCCCTGTACTAGTGCAGTGTCCGTTCAAACATGCTATTCCTGTAGCCCAATTACATGCCTGCAGGTAGGCCTGCTTCAAAAATAGGGAAAAACATAATTCCAGGTAAGCATTCAATAATGAATACAGATAATATAATAATATAATAAATGTGAAGTGAGCAGAATAGCTGCATGTGGCATTATTTACAAATCAAAATGACATAATCCTAACAGCTGTTTTGAGTCAAGGCTATATGCTTAGCCTATTGAATAACTTGATAGAGAAAACAAACCATTTTGTGGAATGATGCATCATATCGTATGGAATTTGCAACCCAACCTTGCAACGGTGTGACTCAAAAACAGTCTCTGGGTGCCTATAAGTGACATAAGTGACTCTGTCTGCCACTCGTTGCTTGTTGCTGGTTATGCTTTGCATGTGTGGCATTCTGAGACGTTTTTTAATTCGGGACCATTATCGCTCGTTTCAATTTAGGACCTTGCAGTTGGAATTGTCGTTTGCTTATTTAAAGTCTAAAGACAGTCCAAAGTAGCCTGGGCTATTCGAAGTGTCCGTTTATTGCACATCATTTTTTACGTAATTTTGAAGAGCCACTGCGTACCTGTGTGTGTTGGCGTGTTGTTGCAAAATCCGCGGAGTCATTTTATACAAAGAAAACCGCATACAGGGGGTCTTTATTGTTAAACTCACTTAACTTTTTACCCGTGTAACCTACACTGATCCAGTTCTGCCAAAGCCCTGCTTCTATCCTCACTGGTAGCTTACAGTGCAGTGCTGTGTGGGAGGGGGAGTGGCTAGCGGCGAAAGCCAGTGTGTGCTTCTTTTACCGATAACAATATCTTTTGCATTTCTTTTTCAAGTCAAATTTGGCACTGCACTTACTCATGCCCGTAGCAAGACACCTGCCAAGTGAAATCAGTCTGACAAACGGTCAGCGAGATATGCGTGCCACAGACATTTGTTAAACTCACTCTATATTTTACCCATGCAAAGTTATATTTCACTTTCATTTTCAAATGAAAGCTTATAGTAGTATAAATACTGTACATACAGTGACAACATAAGGAATGTGTATGTCAAACAGGGCCGGCTCTAAGCCCCCTTTATAGTGAGCCATCAGCCCAGGAACTTTGGCCTAGGCTACAAGCATTTTTACACCATGGTAGGGTATGAATGTCTGGTTTTGTCATCAGTTGGCCTGCCGCTGCAAGTCTGTGTCACTTTGGATAAAAATGTCTACTACATATCAGTCCACTTTAACTTTAACTTAACTTTTAACTATAAGAAGTAAAGATAAGTTGCAATATTTTTACGGTGTCCTTGTAATTCTTATATAATAAAATCTATGATGGTTCTTGGTCATTTGACCATTTTGTAGGTCCTAAGCAAGGTCTTTTTTTGATGGACATATGTAGACATAACTGAACTCAACTAGCTTTTGAATAATATTTAAATCACATCATATTCTACTTTCAAACCAATTGCCACCTCATTATTACAAGCTGATGGTATTATTTTCAGATTTTCACACAGAATGTAATTATAATCTAGCATTTAAAGGGGACCGGTGTCCTCTTGGTGCTAATTTGAATGTCTGAACTTTATACTCTACACTAATTGGTTGCAGTTGAATTCCCCTTGAATGTGAGTAATTTCATAAGGTGTTTCATATCCATCATACAATTTCATTTCAGTAATTTAATTGGATCAGACTCTGTTCATTTGTTGGCCATTTTCAATTTGAGTGCTGAAGGACTGACAGCAGCGGCTCCTACTGCTGGACTAGCAAGATGACCAGAGCTAGTGCTTTTCTCCCATGAGGAAAACTGTCAATACAAGATGGACCCAGACTACTGGATGTCTGACAACACTAAATAAAGCAAAGCAAAGCAAGGCAAGGCAAGGACACTTGTCTGAATTATGCAGCAGAAATGTCAGAGAATGCTGGGATGTTCATACAGTTGTTTATTTTTCTATAATGCATTGGAAACATTATCTCTAACTATAAATGCAGCTATCACTTATCTTAAATCTTTTAGTTGTTTGTCCAAAGTAACTCTCAACTATAGCAGGCAGAGGGACAAAGAGACAGTTTTGTCTTAAGTGTTGCATGACCTAGTGTCCACTTTGATCAGACAGAAAGTTTGACAGTATATGCTGGGAGACTAGCCAGCAGGGCATTGCAGTAGTGCAGATTTGAGATGACAAGTGTATGAGAGAAAAGTTGTGCATCAGGTAAACCTTAATCTTCCTGGTGTTAGGCTACATCCATCAAATCTACTGCACATAATGGAGAGATTGATATGATATGATCAGTGAAGTTTAGCCAGTTATGAAACACTATGTCTATGTTTCAGGCAGAGGTAGTACTGATGATGAACTAACTGCGTGTGGAAGTGATCAATTTCTGTATCCAGGTTGATCACTCTCCCACCTGATCGGCTGTCTCTCCAGCCACCCTGATCATCAATGCCCATCTGTCCGGCCTCCTGATTGTCTGCTTCCATCTCTCCGGCTCAATTGCTCAATTCTTGTACAACAATACTAGTTCTGATTAGCCATCAACTGGTTCCTGGAGTGTTGATGGGGATCACTTCCCTGGGGGAAGTAATTGTTAAACAATAGGCTACTATGGAAGTAACTGAAGATACATGGTTGAAATCCATAAGTGTATAAATGTCCAGAAGTTGTAAGTGTATTTAATGTCTATCACAGTATAGCCTATCACAATAAAGAAGGTATGAAAGAACATGACCATAAATCTAAATAGCCTGGTTAGTCGTGTTGGAGTATGACAGCACCCCTCCCCCCACCCCCAAACAGACACCACCCTCATCCCCCCAAAAGTGTATGGAAATATGAAATACCAAATTTAAGAGAGAGGGATGCAGTATAAAAAACAGTGACTGTGTGAAAGGGGAAAAAACATCTAAGCTATTTTAATCACCATGGAGTATGAAACTATGAAGCAGCCAAAAAGCCTCCTATAAACGATCAACTCCTTGGGCCTAGGCCACTAAATGTGCATGTATAGAGTGAGCGCAGGATTCAAACACATTGCTAAAGCTAAAAGGCTAAATGACATTGCACCTATGTATGTACCTGAATGATATGTACCTGAATATACTGTACATAGCATTAAAGTTTTAAACAAAGCTGTGTACTTTCTTTGCACTCACTTGCCGTCGATATGTTTTGCTGGCATTGCAGGAAAGGTCTTCCTTTTTCACACTTATGAAATAGTGGTATAAAGTTCTCAATGACAGTAATAAAGATGCTAATCAACCTCAGACAGCTGACAAGTTAACGATGGATAGCCTACATGCACTTGTATGATTCATCTTAAGATCGTTCGTTTGTTTTTTCCGACGGTTTCCCGAACATGTCCGTGGCGCGAACGTGTTTGCAGTGCTCTTAAGATGCTCTTAAGGGGAGCTATCCATGTTAATAGTTCTAAAATATATCCTCTAATTTGGTGATGTCAGGTGACTGCACATACTGTTCTGTTCCGTGCTGCTACTGTAGGACACTGTGATTGGTGACCATGCACACATAATGTTGCCGATGCAGCGCGATTTTGGATGTAGATTAGTAGCTTGTGTTGTGCTGGTAACAGACTATTTGGTGCCTATAGCTACTCTGTTGTGAGATGCATAAATAAATAGTATACATGAGGTGAGTAAACGGCGTTTACGTGCGTAAAACCACCACTACTACTACAGGCCTGGCTGTGAGTAGGCTATATTCTATAACCTGCCAACTTGTGAAATGCGTTGGACCAAAGATGTTTCCGGCACATCATACCTTAACGGACATAATTCAATGTATAATTCTGTACTTTGGCAGACAGTTCTTTTTAGTGTTGGAGGGTAATATTCTGCCAGGTGTATAAAATCCAAAACAGTTGCTCAGGTTTTAACACACAGATTTAGCAACAGAAACTGATGCTAAAAAGAAGACAGGCTATTGCATTGAATAGCACAAGCCTAAAAAGTCTAGGGAGTAAGGACCTACATTGGATGGTTACATGATTATGGCCAGGGCTCTCAAGTTTTGAGGAGTGACATTCCCCGTCGACAATCACCCCCCCCCCCCGCCACGTCAACACACACTGGCATGGGAGTCGAGCGCTCTAACCACTGAGCTAAAAGCCCAGGCTTCCAACTCAGCGGTTAGAAGCGTTCTTAAGGTTAGGGGTGTGAGGATTTACACGTGCAACTAGCATCACCAGCTAGCATACACCAGCCCCAGGTCAGTTACCAGTTGATCCAATATTAGTTGTGCAGAAATATAGCCCGTCTTATACACACCAATTGAATTGAAATAGAAGATTTGTATTTTTTGTAATTATTCCATATTTAGTGTAGTCATATCAGAACCTGAAGTAGCCTACAATCCAAATGCAAGCATGAAACTTCAGAGTATTACCTTTCATTTGAGGCCAAGATTATGCTTATGTGGGGTTCATATGCAGTAAGCATTTGATTGCCAGTATGCATTTTGGATAACCCAAACTCCTATGGGGGAGTTTTCATAGGGCATTTTACCAAATGCATGAGCATACCTTGGCAAATAATGGTCTAAAGTACTCATGTTGTCATTCTATATTGATCTACTTTTGCACACAGCATGATAAGACCTAATGCTAGGACTCAAGTCATATCCAGTCAAGACCTAGAGGGCTGAAATGTGGTCAGTTCAAAGATGCTTGTTATCCGGTAGAAAAATAAAAGAATAATCTAGCTTTTGTAACTTTGTGACAGTACATCACAGTTATTCTAATTGTTTTCCAACAGTGTCTCAGCTTTCCAAAAGTGAGCAGATGTTTGATTATTGGCTAAAGTATGTAGGAGCAATGCCCTCCTAAGTCAAAATGGGGCAAAAGTATAATTTATAATTGCTCAGATTTGCAAAAGAAATGATTTGACACTTGGCACTGACAATTCAATAATGGGCCTTTTCACCACCTCTGAGCATCCACTAACCTGGACCTTTTAGGGGGCTTTCCTCTCAGGGTGAATGAGAGGATGCTTAATTGCTTTTTACCCGACATTTTTGAATACAGATGCAATGATTAATGCATCCATGGCCAGGATATAATTATATAATATGACCTGATTTTAAAAGTGACCTATAACAATAGGCTATGCAATACACTTTAATTTGTTTAGTGCTAATAAAATGATTAAGCCTATTTGAGATGATGAGAATGTGACAATATGTCAGTCATCGTGTGAACGAAAGGCTACTTGTTCTAAGCAAGTGTTGTCAATGAACAGGCTGTGAAACTGTTGGCTAAGTTACAGACAGTCATGAACAACTGATGCTAATTAGCTGGGAAACATTCTCTATAGCAGCAGTCACGTTGTCATTGTGTCAAACAAGTTGTGGATTTGTTGTAACATTAAAAGATGACTTACTCTGTGCTAAAACCATGAACTGATGCTGGAAGCTCCTTGGTGAACGAAACTTGGAAGTAGGTAACAGGTTCACGTTCAATAATTCACGTTCAACAATTCCAGGATACGCGTTTTTCATTGGTTGTTGCGTTAAATCTTACCCAGATACAATACAGTTATTTTCTGATTGGCTATTGTGTAGCCCCTCTCATTATTTTCGATTGGCTGATAAGTGGCAGGCTCAACTCCAGCGGAGACGCGCTTGATTCCTGCCGGTTCCATAGTGAGAGCGGCGCAGCCAGAGACATTTTGGGCGCTGCGGCAGCATATTAAATATATAAATAGTTTTTCTGCGTGAGAAATACAATGTGTGGCGGGAGAGCGTGACAAAAGACTGAAATGAGTGACTGTCACGCTCAATGCGTGACACTTGAGAGCCCTGAACACTATTCAACAGTTAGCTTTTTTCTTTTCCTTTATCAGTGAGCACCTCTGTAGCCTCTCTGCTAGCACAACCACACCACCCATGCCTAGACTTGAGCGCAGGACAATGTGTTGCTATGAAAGCAGGTATTTACAGCAAAGATTGTTAAGGCGGAGCAAGATATTTCATCAGGAGCCACTTCCGGGAACCCGGATCGCACGAGGGGGGGGTCAAAATCCCCCTTTATGCAGAGCAGAGACAGCGACTGCTCCATTGAAGTCTATGGGCATAGCTCAGAATTTTACCACATATGCTAAGGTCTTGGTTCTATAGAGTTAGGAATGTGAATTTCGGGCACGTTTCCATGATCCTCAAACCCTTCTGAACATTTCAGGTACATTTTTAGCATTTTTGAGCATTCCAGTCTGGAGAAAATCGACTTTATATCAGGTGTGCGCCGGTTATTTATGCCGCTGCTGTTGGCCGGTTGCAACGTATGCTCATCAATACGTCATCGACACGCCTCTTTATGCAGACAGGATTCGATCCCCATTTCGCGCCCATAGACATGAACTACGACGAAGTATCTTGCTCCGCCTTAACAATCTTTGTTTACAGTAGGTAAAGCATCAGATTACTGAAGATACATATTATGTTTAATCCTACCCTGACTGTAACTTTCTGACACTGACATGTCCTAAACTCTTCCATGTACATCATGGTTAGCCATAAGCAACCTACTGTTGCTTAAAATGTTAGAATTACTGCTAGATGCCCATGTGTTCACAGCAGATATATTCTCCCCAGTCCCCAAAGATACTGCAAGATCTGGAGAGAGAGGGAGAGAGATAGAGATAAAGAGAGAAAGACTGTAAAGATGTAGAGAGAAAGAGAGGGAGAGAACCAGAGAAATAGCCACAAGCAAGGCACTCCTTAAGTCTCCTTATACAGCCAGTGAAGGACACCACACGCCATTACAGATCATATTTATGCAGAATTAATAGTGAGGGGTCCTAATGCAATTTGTGACCTCCACTCCTACTGCAGCATTTTGTAGCTGAGCAGATGTTGTTCACCAGGGACCACTGGAGCAGCCAGCCACCACTAGTATTTCTCTTTTATATATCGTAGAGTATGTGTCTTTTCTGGGAATTCCACAATAAAATGACTGTTATTTATCATTACAAACCTCTTTATCATTTAGTCAATAAAAGGCCTCTCACTTTTTTCTCCCCCCTCTCTGCCTTCCCTCCGCACTGGGCTGGAAGTCAGATATCTGTATTAGTCGGCCGTAGCCTCGGGGCTCGTGGTGTCAAAAGCTAAATCATGATCAGCTGTGGCTTTCTGGCTAAATTGTGTATGAAGGCCCCGGGCAGGGAAAGGTGCACATGCTCATTACTTGAAGCAGGAGAAAAGAAAAACGGAAAAAAGTTTTTTTCTCTCTCTCTCTCGTTTCAACATAGAAGGGCCCCCGTTTTCAGTCCTGGCATGCACGCAAAGAGATAGGGTCACACGTGACGCCCAAATACCTGACACCTAATATCTGTCTATGGTCAGACTCGGGCATGGGCATCTGATGCAAATAGCACAACTATGCTGGATGCGTATTACTCATACTAAGGTCCCCCTTCCTATTTGCATTTCTTACCTCAGGGTGACTACTGTGACTTCATAAGAAGCTTCAGAGCCTCTGAAGAGATACTGTGGTGGAAAATGCTGGTAAGGTCAACCTCTCATGCCTGACTTTTATTGCATTATCTATTAATATATTACAGTCCCGTCCCGTCCCACCCCCCACTACAACTAACCTGCTTTCATATTAACTCTCAGTCAACATGGCCTCTTGCTCCCTCCTATTGGGAAAATACAGCTCAGTGCAGAGGGGGTAAGGTGTGTCTGTGTGTGTGTGTGTGTGTGTGTGTGTGTGTGTTTCTCTCTGTGTGTGTATGGTGCTACTGGTTTGTGAAACACTTAGTGTTAGATCCCGTGCAGATGGGTTGGGGGCCCCAGTCGTGCGCCTCTCTCACCTTTAGGACATTATCACCTTGGCAGTACACAGAGGGGCTGCCTTCCCCTGTGGGCCAGCACTTCCTGCTAGTGCTAATTAATTAAAAGGGCAGGTTGCCCACAGTGGAAATTGGGCCTTGAGCCTTTTCATCTCGTGCAGACAGGATGCCTTGAGATTTATCACCAGGCCTTCCTCCAATGCTGCGCTGCAGTTCAAAGAACAGGAGTCAGTGGAGTAGTCCAGACTTAGAGAGGCTTTTAAAAAAAAAAAGAATTATGACAACAAAGCACATTACTTTCTTTTAATATAGGAATTCCATTTTGTAGTTGGACTGGAACTGTGTGTTTGACACTTTTTGATTGTTTTGATAGTATTGTATTAAAAGTCTTTGAATGGCAGTGTTTGAATTCATTCATCTATCACATTGAAACAACAGGCTCTATACTATCTAAGTCTGAAGCTGTTAAGGAATGAATACAATGGACATAAAGTAAACAATCAAAGAGAGCCAAACCAAGACAGACCGGCAAACAACTAGAAGAGAAATAATATGACCACATTTAATGAAAGGTTAAATTTTCATTTACTCACTATCGACTCCGCTAAAAGGCCCATTTTTTATTTTATTGGCATGATGTGGGCCATTAGTGCTGTATTGGAATCAGTCTTACCCACCCTTCACTGTGTCTGATAGCTCCAAGCTACAGCGCTCGCTAGTGCAGGCACTCGCAACTTCCAACCCCCTCCATGGCTGTAGTCACAGGATGGGCTGGGGTGCCAGCATCTCTTTCAAGATCCCTACCTAACATGAGGGGGGTGGGGGGCTAATTCGCCATCGATCTGTTGTTCCCACTCCCCCTGACACGTCAATGACAATCTAATTCCATTCACGAGATTGTATCGGCCTTGTCTCTGTAAAGTGACAAGACACATTGCAGCGGCGGCTAACCCAATAAGAGGGACGTTAGCTCAAGCCAGATTAGGTCAGCACCACCGGCTAGCGCACTAGGGCACAGATTCATTTAGCACTAAGCTTTAATTGGAGAGGGAGGTGAGGATGCACCTTTATTTTAATTGCCAGGAATCCTTGGAGGACGATGCAGATATTAAATGTGTTAGTGTTACCATTTGACAGCATTTGCACGAGTCCCCCCCCCCCCCTCTCTCTCCACACACACACACACACACACGCACACACGCACACACACACACACACACATACACACACAGAGACTCTCAATATAGAGCCCTGGCTGCAAATATTCACATTAGCGGTTGGCGTAGCGAACTCTAGCGACTTAATTTATTCAGGGGAAGGCTAATAACATTCTGTCTGAGCCATGAGGATTCCGGGCCTGGGCGTTTTTGCATGAGAGTAGCAGAGACGGCAGATGGCCCTCAGTGCGAACATGCCACAAAATGAGCACGCTCCTCGGGATCACACAGGTCAGCGGACAGTGTAAACGGCAAAGATGCTGTCCATGCCACTGCCATCTGGCTACTTGGGTCAAGGTCGCCGTCACTCGCTTGTGGTGACCGTGCAGTCAAGGCTGTGTCCCATTTTCACTCATTCTTGACACAGGGTGGAAAATAACGCAGCAGAATTTTCTTTCTGTCTTATATCTAAAATCATCCATTTTGTTCTTTATCTTTACTTATCTTTAAGGATATTAGTGTAAGACCAGTCTCTTCACTTCACTTGTCACCTCACCTTCACTTCACTCTTGTTTACACAATTCTTATGACAAAGTCCATGCAGTAGCCTACAGTGCGTCCCAACACTCTTCTATTACAATTTGCTTAAGAAAAGAGGAGGGGAAAAAACTATCACTATAACCAACAACAACAACCACAATGCCACAACGACAACATCAACATCGGCCCCAAACTTGATGCTCATAAGCACAAACTGTGTGAGACTTTATGGGCTCATTTTCTGTCTGCGGCCGGGCCCTGCCGGCTTCCCGCCACTTTCACAAGCCATAAACATCTGGGTGAACCCTTTCATCTGGTCAGTGTGGCCGGGCAACCTGGGGATAGCGGCCCCTCCGTCGGATTAGCACGGCCCAGGCCACTCCCGCGTCGTGCTTTTAAGCGGCTCATCTAGCCGTCGTTACAAGCGCTAAAACCCTGTTATAGGACTGGGCCACAAATTAATTGTTTCCTGTGGAAGACAAACTTGCTGGGAGAACACTCATTAATTTTGCATTAAAACGGCCAGCTATCTGACCTCGTAATGCTGTACAGTGTCCCAGTTGCATATGCAGGAGTCGAGTCCCTTAGCGCTTTGCCATGGCTAGGCAACAGCATGAGTCGTGTGTTTTTAACACAGTTTTTATTTGCCATTTTTAAGGTTGTTCTTTTACTCTTTTACTCTACCTCCCTGTGGAAAAGACATTTGATAAATCTTTCATGCTAGCGGGCTTGTATCTGTATGAGAGCTCAAGAAAGCATTAAAATGACGGATCTGACATCTAGGTGTAAGTATCAAAATAAAGAAAAAGTACTAAAAAAGCTGCCATATACTTGGATGCAGCCAGAGGAATATATGCTGTTTTGGGTTCATTTTTACTGTGGTAGACAACATGGCAGGGTAATGATAGATATTTACCAAAGTCTGTATTTTCCACATTAATATTTGAGATGCTGATTATTTGCCACCTACAGATAGCATGAGATGTGTCTGTTTGTGCTTCATAAGTCTGGTGTTGCGGAGAGAGAGGTACTCTAATGTGGTGTGGGGTGGTGCAGCAGCCTGCATACATCTCTGTGTCCCCCGCGTCCCCACCGTGCACCCTCTCTCCCATGATGGGCTGGGACTGAGGCCAGAGATTGATTGGTTTGCGAGTGTGCGAGTCTGTGGGGTCTGGCAGCACATGAGAAATAACCTCGACCCAATCGCCAGGGCCTATTATGCCAGCTCCATCCCTGTGCACTGGTGTGGTGTGGTGTGGTGTGGTGTGCTGTGGTGTGTGGATGGCTTCCTCTGCTTCTGCGGGTTTGTCCCTCCTGAGCTTCTTGGGGTCCAATCATTAGGGCTGCTGCTTCTCCTTCTCGCTAGCACAGGAGCCCCGGCCTCTGTCCTGTTTTTCATCACGAAGGGGAGCATCTCACCGCCTGCTGCTGTGGCTGCGACGAGACGAGACGAAGGCTGAAATAGTTTAAGGACACTGGGGAGAGGGCCAGGTAAAGGCCCCTGCTTTTTTGGCTTCATAATGCATACTTCCCCATCACACACACACACACACACACACACACACACCCAAACCATCCCCATGGCTGCCTGGTCTACAAGCTGGAGCAAATCAAGTATTGACCTGAAGCATTTATACGCTGTAGAACATTATATTCTCATCAGAGGCGGGCAGGACTGTAAAGCATGGCCCCTTTGCCGTGAAACATGACTTTGCTTATGCGCTGGGCCGTGTGGATCGCCACCAAATGGCCATACATCACGGCGGCCCGCTCCTGTCGCTCTCTTTATTGAGAGGGAAAACAAAGGCTTGAGCCACTGAAATCATTACTTGTGTGGCAATTTTTCAAAAAGGCACCAAAAGCTTTTCTTTTGGGGTTCAAAGTACAAGGAGAGGGGAGACGGTGGCTATAAAACTGATAAATAGCAGTTTGGCTTGACTTTGTTCTTCTCCGTGTCATGAAAAAAGAGCAGAAGATTAAGATTTTTGTTTGCCAGTTGTTTCAAGTTAATCGTCCTTGATTTATCTGCAGCGTGCCTCTTCACAAAATCTATACAATCAAATGCATCGACCAGCTCGCTGTCCATTAACTGGATCCGCAACATTATTCCATTATGTAAAGCCATTGCAGGCTAAGCATCATGCATCAGGAATGGGTTACACAAATGCAATAACAGGGGAGCGGATCTTAACATTTTCATGGAAAATTCATTTCTTTTTTTTCCGACGTCAATACTGTCCCTTAGACTTTAATAACATCCCATTATACAATGTGTTTAGTGAATTGATCTGTGGGAGACCGGCATCTTCAGCATCAGCAGTTGACTCTAATGAGTTGCTATCCATCTCGATGCCGGCTGACCGGCTCCATTTTTAATCCTCGTCGCTGCCTTGTCTGGTGCATGGTCACGGCTGTGGCTCTGCCTCCCATCCAAAAGGACACAGGTGACCGAACCCATGACTGTCCTCGAACGCCTGGCGTGATGCATCGGGACCCCGGCACCACCGCATGACAAACGTTGGCGAGACTCGCCCGTGAAGAGACATATTGATTCCTCAATGATTAATAAGTGGAAAATAATTGTATTTCATTAAGATGGATGGACTTTCATTTAGTCTGTCTCCTCTTTTTCACTTCAGCGCGGGCAGGCAATCAAATCTGCAATACTAGCACGTTAGTCTGCCATGGCAACAAGGTCACTGATCTAGTGAGTGTTTTCGTTTGGAGCCACAGGGAGCGTTCAGTGTTATCTTTTTTAATCTTTTTCAAATGGCTACCGATCATAGCTACAGCCCCCTGCTTGCCATGCCAACCGCAAAAGGATAAAACACATTTACATTCATGCACTTGGCAGAAGGGACTTACAAATAAAGTAGAATATAATTCAACCGTACTGCTGTTTAAAAGTGCCAAAAGACATAACTTTCCACATAACTGATATGAGTGATTTGCTAAATGCTAATATGTTGTCTAAATTCCTTAGAAACTAATAGGTTGTGAAAGACAGTGGAAAATAGGAAAGGAAATATAACATCCAGCGTTCCTATATGAGCCGCCTGTATACACTTTTTAAAAAATATGCCAAACCTTATGCGAAAAGGATATGTTCAAAAATGTCAATTCCCTTCCTGTTAGCAGAACAATTATTTTCACACTTTTTATTTACTGCATATTTTGGGTTCATTACAGTTCCATTAGAATAAATGCAGAGGCCCATTATAAAAGGTAGTGTAGTGTGGTATGGTGTAGTGTACCCCCCCCCCCCCCGCCAAAACAGACCAATGTTGGCTGTGGATTCCAACACCAGTTTCTGGGGGAGGGGGAGACTAGGGTAAACAGCAGTGGAGGCCGTCTCACAGTCCTGTGTATCATTTTAATGTTCATCTAATGACATTCCCTCCAAGTCGCTGTCATGGGCCATCAACAATCATAATTGTGAATTGATTCATTGTCAACTGAGGGTGACAGCATGCTACTGTCAAGTTGAAGAAAAAAAAGAGAAATTGATAAAGAGAGAATAGGTTCCTTTAATGAATATATCAATAACTGGTGACAGCTGAAAAAGTAGCCCAGCAAAAATTCCAAACTTTTCTTAGGTGCCTCCATTTGTTTCAGACTGGGCCTGTCTTGGCATGTTGTGATAATTACTTCTCTACAAGAAGCCAAATCAAGTTTACTTGTCAGATCCCAGAGCTGACAGAATGACACTTTAAAAAAAAAAGGTTATTTTCAGTCCCTCACGATCGATCGTTCCAAACAGCTTTGTGCACCTGTATTTCAATATCACTGATGGCAGGGTACATGATGTAATGCACATATAAATATTTAAAACGTGTCTAGACTGTGTGTATATCCATGTTTATTTGTTCATGCTCTGTGTGTATGATATCTAATCACTATTTCACATCACAATGTACCAGCCGGTCATACATCAACCAAATTATACCTGGTACGGAGTGGCAAAGATCAATCAAATTTGGTCTCACTTGGGTATAATGAAAGAGAAACTATGCAAGGCCATATTGTTTCACATAAGACTCCATCATGGTGCCAACGTAACCTTCTATGGTAATATCATACCGAAAAATCAGAAAGCAAAAAGGGGAGACTACATTTTTTTGCCAATTTCTTCTTAGTTTTTACCACAATAAATAAAACCCTTCCTCTCTGCAAGCACAATTAGTGAGCCTATAGTCCTCTATTGTCACGCCGCAACACTTCTGTGCCGAGACGTTTTGGGGTATTAATGACATTTCAATTGCCAGGGCTCAATCTTAATGGCTGATTTATTTCATTTGAATGCCTCTGTCAGGAGGTGAGGCGTGCGGAGGGAAGCTCATAATGGGGGTGCATTCAGACCCCTCTCCATTGGGAACGCTCCGCTCCACCGCTGCCATGGTGTCCCCTCCACACAGTCTCCAACTGTTCATCTCAAAGGCAGGGCTTCCGTGGCCCCCATCCATCTACTCTGGGTGCCTTTATTTGTTTGCAACGACGTGGGAGTGCGGTTTGTCGACTACCTCACTCCTGCTCAGTGATACTTGCACATGTCCTTGTGTGTTATTGAAGCTCATACACACACACGCATACAGACACACACACACACACACACACACACACACACACACACACACACACATAACATCACATGAAGATGATCTTATGAACAATGCATTCACATCGCTATGACAAATAATATGACATCATATATATATATGATATGACATCGATGTCATATGGCAGCATATGACAAATAATCAGACGGGCAAAACAATGAATAGGAATCAAAGTATATTAAGTAATATTAAAATCTGTCTTTTGTGTGGTGTGTGGCCTGATATGCGTGGCAAAGCACAAGGGTGGCATGCCTTTGTGTGTCTGTCCCCAGCAGAATCATGGCTGAACCACAGCTCTGCTACCCTGAGTAAATAAATTGACTGGAACTGTTGTCGTTTAACAGACTATTAATTGACTAATGTGCATCACTTTCCTGTATGACATAGGTAGGGCCATGGGACTTATCATTGAGGATTTAGGAAAAGTACCTTCAACAGAGTCGAATGGAGAATGTATGTATGTTTTCTCAGCTTTCGAACTGAACACAAACCATCCCCAGTGATGGCTGAATGGAGGCAGGCCTCCGAATTATTTGAACAAAGATGATTATTCTAATCACATAATTCTGCCATAATGAGGTGTCTGCCATATTTAACCATTTATTCCTCCTGACAACTGTACTCAACCAGATACAGTCGTATCATTACTCACCATATTGTTCTGCTCTACAATGCATTCGAGATTGATGCACTGGCAGAGGGCTTAAAACAGCCCTAATTCTCCTAATCAATTACTGATGCTTAGCAAACCACACGGCATAGTGCAGTGAATCGCCCCTTACTGTGCAGAGCATTGCGGTTGCTTCATTTTGCTGCAAATGAATAGACAATATGTGGTTTTGTACAGCGACATGTTTGCATTTACCATTCAGCCTTTCTTTGTAAGCCTGATGAAATTTTGACGTTTTAAATTCATGATTGTCAGGAGTGTATACTGTGTGGTTATGTTCTCATTTCTTACTGCAAAATGGCCTTGATAGACTATTTAGTCATGCAGCTTATCCTGTTAGAACAGCCTAAACCATAACCAGGTGGACTAGTCTTACAGCCCCATGTTTAGGCTTGTGTGTACGACGTACACTGACTGGTGATGTAAGTACAAAGATTAGTTCCCAACAATAAGTAGATCCTCGATGAGCATACTCGATTGTAATGTAATGACGATAGATCATTACCACCTCCAAATCACATTTACATCTGAGCAAACCAAGGTCAATAAATCATTACTTCCATAATGATTCTCCAAATGCTGAATGAAGTAAGGCCCTACATCCTGACAATTCCCATGAATCCATTCATCCGCCGCTGGATACTCCATCTGCTCTAACCACTCTAATTAGCTTTTTGTCTATAGACTAATCCTTTAGTGTCAATGTATAGATTTCCTGTCTTCATTAAAGCAAGTGAGATGTGGCCTGTGAAGGCACGTGGAAGAAACCCCAAAGAAAATGGCCAATCAGCTCCTAAAGGTTAAACATGTTAGGAGGTGATGACAAAAGGTTGTTCAGGGCACTGGTGAGGACAGGCATGTGTATAAACATGTCTTTTTTCATTTTCCCCTTTGATCAGCATTGCTGTTTCGCTATAAACAAGGCCAGGGTTTCAATTTACACTTTTGCTTTGTAAAATGTTCAAATAGCATAATGGTTAAACCTAGCTGGTGCATGGAGAATCTGTTCAACACAATAAGGCTGTGTGTGTGTTCAGGTTCTCATTAAAACATTGATTGATTATTGATTAATCATTGACACATTTACTTTTCAGTCAGGAAAACTTTAAGATAAATATGTCTAAGGGTACATAAAAAGGACAAACAATTTCTGACAGGCTTGCTATTGAGAAGTTGTCTCAAAGGCTGTGAAGACAAAGACACTGTTGTTATTGAAGTATAAGTAAAAACAACTATGCATAAATAACGTGCCTATCAAAACCCTGCTAACTGACACAATTGCTCCAGATTATGTTTTGAAGATAATCCTAAATGATTTACTGTAAAATGGTTGAACAACTCAATTTCCCTCAATTTTTATTCTTTCCAAAAAGTTTTTGAAATCTTAATAAATCAATAACACATAAATCATGGATAGATTGTGTCACTACTGAAAAGTATAAAACTTTACCCTCAGAGAGACAAAAAGGACATCCCTAAGGGCTTTAACTTATTGTGGAGATTACACAAATAGTTTGATACCTGAAATACATGTTTACTTTAAAATAACGAAATGACATTGTCCAACCTTCAAAAATGGCACTGATTCTGTTTTCTATATGTGTTTTTGCTCGACTTCTGGCATAAGCACATATATAATAACACAACTTACCAATTTATTACCAGGGGAAAGAATCGCTGCAATACCACTCATACAACTTCGGACAAAACAATTAGCTTGTTTGTCCCTGAAGTATTGAAACGTACAAAAAAGGAGAAATAACATTTATTCTGTTATTACACATCAAAACACATTTGTCGTTAGCGCTTTCGCTTTACAGCGTGTTCATTGGTGCGATTAATAAAAGTATTGCGGAAAATACCGGAATTCGAAAATGCATGTTTTTTGGATAAGCTTGAAATCATATTTAATTTCCACTAAAGAAGAAGTACAAAGTACATTTCAGCATATTTAGCGTTCAAAATAAGGAATAGATAAAGGGAATCTTTGCCTGAAATCAACTGAGAAAGAACAGGATAAGAACGTTTGTCTCAGGGCGGTGGTTGTGT
Source organism: Alosa sapidissima (assembly GCF_018492685.1). Lineage (NCBI taxonomy): Eukaryota > Metazoa > Chordata > Actinopteri > Clupeiformes > Clupeidae > Alosa > Alosa sapidissima. The sequence goes on from NC_055973.1 coordinate 2,425,578, forward strand.
TTAACTTTTATTTCCGCAATTTTCATGTCAATTTACGATAATCTATTTTTCCTCTCTTCCAAGCAAGCCGCCAATCCCACCAGGATACCTCACAAGCCATGTCGCCAGTCACGGTTCATCGTGGAGATTATCGCAGATTTATTTAGAAATACGAAAATAAACAGGTATTGCCCTTCCCTCATAAGCGAATGCGAAAAACCCAGTTGAGAATAAACAGATGTACATTGGTTGTTTATAACTGGCTGAAATAAAAGATTACGCAGGACAGATAATGGTAATTATCGGAAAACCATTAACATTCCGATACTATCCATACCCTAACATGACTACATACATCACCAGAATCCCACACTTACATTATGCACTACGGAAGAGAGACATTGGATACAGAACAGAGACATTGTCAATTAACATAAACGTTCACTTAAATCATCTCGCCTATGCCTCAGGTCATGTTGTTTTTGTCTTCAGCCCCCCCCCCCCCCCTACCAATGTATTTTTGTCCAAGTCTTTTCCCATATCCTTCTTTCTTCCTCTTCGCAGAGGTGCATTCTTCTTCAAACGAAGATGGAAGGGACGGACGATGGGCAAGCATTGTCCTCGTTTGACAGTACTGTGCAGGATAATCGCAGTGTATTTGGGATTAGGCCCGTGCTGTATGAAAAGTAGTGTAATTCAAAGTCTACGTGCCGCTGCTTCTAAAACTCTGCCTTGGGCTTCTCACACCGTGGCTCACCGCAGAAAGCATCCCCGTTGATAAAGCCCTCATTGAAAGCCTGAAAGAACACTCTGCAGAGTTTTGGGAAACAGGGGGGGTATTTGTTGCTAATTGCAGACACTTTGCAAGCATAAAGAGTACCTGGGGGGAAAAGTACAAATCGGGAAGAGGGGATACAGTGGATATAGATTTCTGGAGGAATTCGCCATGCTATTCTGCACCCACTCTTCCTAATTGTGTGTGAATAGACTGCACGGAAAGCACAAAGTGTACCTAAAAACACATCCCGCTCTTGAAACAAACATCCATGTTTGTCCTATTATGGTGCAGGTGCATGATAATGTCTATGCAGATGAATAGATTCACCCCCACAATGCCAGTGGCTATTGTCCAATATTGTCACCCACACACTTCTCACGTTTCCCTGACATCTGGCCTATATTCCATGAAACTAGTTATAAACAAATCACTGAACATTGATCTCCACTGTAAAGAGATATCTGAAACTTTCTTCAAAGATTTCCCAAGACACCACACATCCCCAATGGTCAAATTGTTCTATGGGGATCAATCTGCAAGCAAACTAGTGATCAGCTTTCCAAAACCTCAATTTGTTCAACCGACTGAAATCAGGGTGCATCAGTGGTCAATACAAATCATTAGGTTTAGAATGTAATAGCTTTAAAGCATGTTTTTAAAGCCTAGAACATCAAACAAAGCCTAGGTCTTTGGATTTATCAGTGCATCTATTAGCAGCTTCATCCCTTTGTATGTGTGTAAATGACACTGGGGTATCCTGCATGCTGCTAGAAATGGGGTGTGGGGCGCCAGGCTCTTCAACTTCAAAGTTAAACCAATAGAGGAACAAGGGGCCTGATTTTAATCCCTCTGTGTTTGTGTATCTCCAATACTAATAGCCATTACATGGCATGATTAGTTGCAATTATTTACTGTACGGACATTTAGTAATCAACATCTCCGACAGAGTCGCTCGGCAGAGCTGGGAACAATTATGTCCGTGGCACACATTAACAGCATGCAGGTCTTTTTCTGAGGAACACATCAATTACAGGGCAGCACTTCACATTTAATCTTCTTATAGGGCCCTTGTTAATGTTAACCACTTCCTTCCCTCGCGGTTTATTTTGCTTTGGTGCATGTGGCCCCAGTATTCAGAGAGTTCACTGGTCAGCCAATCAATAGTAGCCGCACTGCGGACGGTGTTGAGTTGAGTTGTTCTTGTGAGGAGATACGATTCCAGCTTGGAAATGAGAAAGGAAAGGCTCTGTCTCTCTGGGTTTCTACTCTCTTTTACATTTCACATACTTAAAACATGCATACACAGATATGCGCATACACAGGTAAGAACATCAGTGTGTCAGAGCTATGTAATGTGTGGAGTTTTGGTACATTCTCACACTGACACACACACACACATACAGACACACTCAGTAGGTCAACACAGTTACGTTCTGTTGACAACTACATCATCCATTCAGTCCTTGCAGAGTTCCCACAGTCTGCCGAGGCACACAGGCCTAGACCCTGTGTATGTGTGTGCGCGCACGTGTCTGTGTACATGTTTCCTAATTATATAATCAATGGCCCTCTAAACACACAAGAAAATCACCATTGCCGTGAACTTGTGACCCACTCCTACAACCTTTTAGGAAAAAAAGATTTATACCAATCAGGGAGAGGCTGACGGTTGACTTGGAACTGAGGACACAGTCAGGGAGCCTTAATTAGAAGTGTAACCTTTCCCTGACAGACAGATTTGTTTCACAGTGCCCGTGTTTGGGCAAGATCTGCGGGGACCGGCCGATCGCGAGATATGGATTAAGGGCCACCACGGCCAGCTTGGCGTTCATTAGCAAACTTGTTCAAACAAAACAAAATCAAAACCCAAAGCTGCAATCAGGATAATAGGCCCTTTCCTGCGTGAGGCCATCAAAAGATCTCCAGCCAAGTATTAATGAAATTCACTGAAACTGTAGTATTATCACTATACACTATATACTATACACACACACTATATATATATATATATATATATATACTATATCTACTACTACTACACACACACACACACACACATATTTATTCAGTAATATAAAGTGTTTTTTTTGGTTGGTCTGAACTGGACAATTGGGGGATGTTCATTTGCATACGGAATGAGAGGCCTTCCTCAGATAATTGTCCATTTCCTTATCAATGATGAGGGCATTTCATCAAAATGAGTATCGTGTGCACAACAACAGAGGCCCAGGCGGAATCTGTGGCATTCTCTCCACAGCTGCGTTTGATTGGTCACGCTTAGGGTTGCCACGGCGCTGGCTGCCCTCAGATGGCATCAGCTGCCTCGTCCGCTGTGAGGACAAGCAGTGCAGGAAGTGCCGACCCCCCCAGCCCCCTCCTTCCCAACCAATCATGTCCCCCGCTACCACCACCACCACCACCATCATGGCATCCGCAGTCCAAAGACACATCATGGAAGACAAAGGGAAGACACCCTTCCCTACCTCTCCCCCCAAAAGTGCCCTATTTACACCCCCCCCTTCCCCCAGCCACCCTCCTCCACCCCCCCCCCCCCCCCCCCCACCCAACATCCATCCACCACCCCACCCCATCCCCCACATCCTCCCCAGACACCACGGTTCAGACCAGGCCAACGCAGCTCATCCATGCCCAATCAAAGGCACGTTTGATGAAAAGGATGAGGAATCCCCATGTCAACAGGAGACACGGGCCGTGTCCAACAGCTTTAACATTTCTGTTGGCTGCTGTGGGGATTTTAGGCAGTACGAGTATGACTTCAGTAAGTTGTCAAGTGTTTTGCATTGCCCTGGCTTCAAATGTTTGGCTTTCCCTCTGCTTTGTGATACGAATGGATGGTACAGAGTTTTTTTTAGGAGTATTTCAGATTTATAACTAAAGGGCATCATGATGCTTTATGTGATAACATTAGACTACATTGAAAAAGTGCACCGAATAGAATATTGATGAATGGATGTTTTGTCATATTTGATGAAGACTCAATTGAATTTTCCAGAGTTTTTCAGGGAGTTTGAACTGTGAGGCAGTCAGGTGAAGATTGACATGGTTATTCTCCTGGCGCTTGGGGTCTGTCAGCAGGTGTTCTCCCGGTGAGCTGTTTTTAAAACACCACCATTTTAGTTGTGACATTTCCCAGACACGCAGTTTGATCTCAAGTGGATGCACTACCAAATATGGGCTGAGGAGGGGGGGGGGGGGGGGGTTGGCAGCCATGCGAAAGAGTTTCTCGGCATAAAGATTTTGACAAAGCACAGAGAAAACAAGAGTAACTCTAGTCAGAGGTTGATGGTCTCCATAGTAACCCTAATAAAAACAAGTCTAATTTCTGTTATGGTTGCAGCACAGTTTGGACACCATTAAATGGCGACAATAAGCCAATGGACAACCCTCAAAAAATCTTACGTCTTGAAGGAGCCATTTAGCAAATAATCAGTTTGTTATTGGTCTTAAATATTGGCTAATTGAAACACTGACCCTTGTGAGTAACCTTCTTCCTAAGGACACCGAACATAAACAGGAAAAATCTGTTTAATTGCAACAGAAGAGAGAAAAAAATCTACATGTTTTTTGGAGGGGGAGGGGAGGGAGGCGTAGTTGGCGTAATTGGACCTCTGTGAAAGTAATGAATCCGCTGGGGATAGTCCAAATGGATGTTTAAATGTGAACAGTAGTCCAGTGCTCTGGTGGAGCTGAACAGGCTCCCCGCTGAAATCAGACGAAATCAAATCAAAGAATATGGCATTTTCACTAAGCAGAGTACCTGGCACACACTCCTACAACAATAACTAGTGCAGGACAGGGAGGAGAAGGAATGACCAAAATGAATCAAAGCCACTTGAGAGCAAAAAAAAATAAAACAACGAATTTGCTTTTCTCAGAATGAGAATGAGGGAGAGAATGATTAGTGGCAGGAGAGACGTTTGTTTTCACACTTCTGAGTTCCCAGGAAGCATTCTCTCTCTCTCTCTCTGTCTCTCACACTCTCTCTCTCTGTCTGTCTGTCTGAGTATGTGAGAGTGTATTTTATGATCAGGAGCAGGATGTACAACATGTCTGAAGAATACACTTGTGCATGGCGGCAAGTGTAAAAGAAAGCCACCTCATGAGGCTGGTGCAACCCCACTAGGTTTCTTGTTTCTTCTGGTCAGCTGCAGATGCTACAGTACACACTCACTCCCTCGCTCACGCTGCAGTCACTGAGACATCTTCTCTTTGTTTTATCACTCAACTCTGTGCAATCCCTTTTGTTCTTTTATTACATGACAGTCTGACATGCTGTCAGTCAAAGGAGCCCTGCTCTATGCAAACACTCAAGGTGCTATTCCACACAGACACCACAGCCCTAGCACAGAGTCCTGCACATGCAGACCATACTGAGGACTTTGATGGACCTTCTTTATACAGGGTACAGAATGGCAGAAATCAGTTAGATAGCCTGTTGTTCTGTGTGTAGATGCTGCAGCTTTGAGGCTGATTTCATGGGGATATGACTGGCTTTACGTATTCTGTCACCCTGAGCAGAATGACATGGTGTCAGTTACTGGGCTAACTGTATTCAGTTGTATTTTATTGGAGTACACCACAGTGAAAGAGACCATTAGAGCCTACATCTGTATTATTAGAAATCTTTCAGATGAAAATGGAAATCATTTTGAATTATAGCTCACGAGATGCAAATTTGGTTTTTTAAAATGGGCGGCCCAGCTGTTAAAACATTTATGACCCTTTAAATTTCTTTTCCAACTGTACAAAATCATTTGTGTCAGGCCAGCAGCGGGTGGTGGCTGCGCATGTAAAAATCTATTTTGCACACAAACATCACAGCAGCAACAGAGTATGAAGCATCCATAAAACTCTTTCACTTGTTTGGGGGAAGTGACACTGATTTACTGCGTAAAAACTTGCCTTTGAATTTTTTACAAACCAAAGAAATACTTTTCAAAATGCCTTTCTCTGTTTGTGCCAGTGGTTTTCAGTGCTCTTGAGAGTTTATTGACTCATGCAATTTACTGAAATCTCCCATTTACACCGCAACCAATTATTTGTACAACATTTAGCAAAACGTACCACAGACAGTCAAAAATCTCTTGGTTTTTAAGTATTATGTTCCTGTCTGACCATAACTTTATGCAGCAGTGTGTGTACAACAGTGTGAAGTTTGTTGTGTAGTCAGTAGATGTTTGTGCCGTGCCGTGTAGTCAGTAGCGGCTGCTGGACAAATGACTACCTATTTGCCTCCTGGGTCAAGCACTTCGCAAACCTCTTGCAGGGTTGCGGGTGGCCAATAGATGGCAGTATTTCACAGAGCATGTGAGGCCAGGCAGGAAATGGGGGGTGGGGGGGCCCAGCGTGAGCCTTGGCGCCGGATTAGGAGAGGGAGAGGCTTACAGCGCTATTTATTTTAATAAAACAGGGATGGGAGCTCGTAAAGCAATATTAAGAGTGATTAATTTTGTTACAAGTGTGTCGACATCCTCACGTCTTTTGTTCACGTTCGCATGTGAAAAAGTTTTTTGGGCCTGGACCAGATGTTTCTTTTTGTGCTCAGATAAATGAGAATATTGCGTCTATAAATGCAAAAAATAACTTTATATTTCTGCTGCAGAGCTCATAGTTTCATTTAGAATGTTGCTGAATGTGTGTTATGTGTGTGTTTATGCATTTGTCAGTGGTAGAGAGTGCTGCAAATGTGACTGTAAACAACAGCAATGATGAAAAACAATTTTCTGCAACATTAAATGTATATCCACTGAAATATCCACAACATTTCACCCTCAGACAATAAAAAGTGAAAAGAATAAGTGGTCTCTCTCTCTCTCTCTCTCTCTCTCTCTCTCTCTCACTCTCTTATACACGCACACACATGCATGCACATGCGCACACACAGACAGACACACACACACACACACACACACACACACAAAGAGTTACGGTATTCCAATAAATACACACACTTAATAGAATACACTGCATACACTACACATATTCACAGGTGCACACATACACACACACACACACACACACACACACACACACACACACACACACACACACACACAAACACACATTGAGAACATGTGAGCAGGCTCAAGAGCTGGTGGAATGCAGAAGGTTTATTTTGAAACGATGAATGACTGTATTCACTTAT
>NC_055973.1:2437500-2452500 GCF_018492685.1 Alosa sapidissima
CACCCCTACCTCTGCACTGCTGGTGGCAATTACCGCACCGACTCTTCACCCAAACTCTTATCTCGGCCTGACACTAAGGTAGAGCCTCCCGTCCCGTCGTCCCTGACTGTGGATCTGAGATGTATACTTAATGGCATATGGTTAGGATGGCTCACAGTGATGATATCTGGGTAATTGTTTAATGGTAAATAGTTGTATTGTGTAATAGTTATATGTTGAATAAAACTTCCCATAAGGAACACCCCACCATATTGGGAGTAGTGCAAGACAAACATAAGCAGAACCAAAGCAGAGAAACAAAAGAATCATATTTGATCTCTGCTGCATGCCTTTTGGCCTGATGAAGACCTCATGGTCTCAGTGCTGGAGCATACAGTACACATTCAGACTGTACCAGGTGTGGTTGGCACAGCGTTCCAAACAGTGTAGCTCACTGAGCTTTACATAGTGGATTTAGTGAAGCATTGTACAGAAATGGCCCGACTAAGCAGCAAGGTGTAGCGCATACCGGTGCACACATCCAGTAGAGGCTGTAGGGCTGTTTGGCCACAGGTGGCTGAGATGGTGCTGTGGGAATGGAGAGCGTGTTGTCTGGGAGGGAGTGGGGTTGGGGGTGTTGGGGCTGAGTGAGGGAAGTGAAGGGTATGGGTGCTCACTTGGTGGTAGTGACTTACATACTTGACATACATTTTTTCTCTGAACAGGAAGTGTTTAGTGGAAGCGTTCCCATGTTCTGAGGTGACTTGCGGTTGTCTCGACTCAGTTCAGAGCAGAGGAAAGCCGACCCGTGGTCTGGTCCGTCGGAAGACCCCCCCCCCCCCCCTCTCTCTTCCGAAATGGTTAAATGAGCTCGTAATGGCTTCCTCCCCCTGCCTTGCCCCCTGCCGGAGCTGGTCCCCAACACGCTACTTCCTGTTGGAACCACAAGAAGCCCCGCGCAGGCTTTATTTACCCCTGTCCTCATTTCCTGATCTTAATGTCCTCTGCCACATGGATGGCGGGGGTTTTGTTTTCAAAACTAATAAAAGTTGGTAATGCTCCGCAATTTGCTGTTACTGCCATCTTACTGGCACAAAACTGGACAAAAAGCAGGTCTGGAGTTATTGGCTCATATGCTCAAAAATGTGGAATATCTATAGATTATCTATAGATTATTACATTGTTAAAATAATGTATTGAGTTTTAAGTGAGTCATTCAACAAATGTTGATGGAGGAATGTCATCTTTCTAATTTTCATTTAACTATTGTTTTGGATCATTAAACACAATCAACATGTGAAGTACACAGCTTGGTTTTCTGGCTGGTTAACTAGATGGTTTTTAAAGTGCATTCTAATGCACAAGTTTTGTGAGAATAACATTTGATCAAACATGAAAACTCACAAGCTTCCCACACAAGTTGCAACTTTGTCCTTTGCCCCTCCTTTTCCAGGATATGTAATATAGCATTGCACTGAAGAGAGCATCCTGCCAGATGATGAGAATTCTTTATGTGCGTAGAATATCCTGGAAAAAAAAAACAGTATTGTGAAAGCTAAGCCCAGAATAATGACTTTATTGAGTTTGACTGTGATGCTCAATGGTCTGCATTCTTCAGTGATTGACTTCTTTTTCCAGTCTTTCTCTTTTTTTCAAAAAGACATTCATCTTTGGACACACAGCAACAAAACATTTCTCAGAGGCGCTGTGTGATTGACCTACGGTCCTTTTGGAAATGCTTCAGTTACAGTTAAAATTGTACTGAGCTAATTGTATTTAAAATTAGTCTTTGATCTCCGCGAAGCAATTTCACTGAGACTTTGTTTCTCTGTGTGCCTCTGATTCAAAGGACCCCAAAACTGGTTGTGTTTACATCAAGCCTCAGAATATACAGTAGTAAGCATTTCAACTAGTGTAAAGTTATTTCTTGTCCTTTAAAAAATGCTTGAGGAAATGTTCCCAAATGCAATAACCCTCGGCTAAATACCTTTGCTGAGTTGGCTGAGTGGCAACGCTTTGCTACAAGCGCTATTACATCGGCGTCATTACTTTCTGGGCTTCTCTGAGTAATCTTTGCTCTCATGGCTGTAACACACAAACATACTGTACAAACAGATACTCAAACACAGCTCCACATCCTTCTGCCCCCAGCATCTCCTGCAAACATAGACACACAAATACACACAAATACACACACACACACACACACACACACACACACACACACACACACACACACACACACACAGAGAGAGAGAGAGAGAGAGAGAGAGAGAAATGGTACAAATGCACACACACTTGACTGCATGTGGCTGTCGTTTCACAACATCTCTCTGGAAGCATATTACGAAGTTTCAAATCCATGACATTCAAACTCCGCCATATAATTACAAAGCTGATGAGCAAACCCAAGGTAACAAAAGCATGTCTCTCTCTTTCTCTCTCTTTCTCTCTCTTTCTCTCTCTCGCTCTCTCTCTCTCTCTCTCTCTAGAGATGCTGTCGGTGAAGTAATGATCTCGTGAAACAAAAGGCGTTTCGGAGAACAGGTTAAGAGTTGTCTGTCGGGTAACAAGCCGGGCGACACCATGGGGATGACCTTGGGAGTATTCTGAGGATGAGCAAGACAGCGCTGCTTCAAAGGCAAGCATGTCCTTGGGGGAGATCCTAGAAATTGGTTATTGTATTGCGAAGGCTATTTACCTTTTTAGGGATTAACATATTTAATTCCCCCCTCCTTCCCGCTAATCCCATCGGAGCTAATACCCTACCATTTCCAATTATCCCACTCTGGCCCTGTTCACACTTGGATTTTTTTTTTTTAGATTTGACAACTATCAGATTCCCTCACAAAATGGAAGAGTATTGCTCCAGTTGATTATAGGCTGAAGGCAGCAAATTGGATGCAGATTTATCAAAATCCGATCTGAGTCATTGATGCGCAGCAGAGTAGCGTAGCATCAAATCAGATCCTATCGGTTTTGTATGTGATATGATGGGAGATGAAGCATGACCTTGAAGTGTCAGTTTCAGAGTGAAACACTTGACAAACTGTGAGCAAAGCTTTCAAATTCATATTCAGCCAGACTTTTGGTGTTTGTATTTTACACTGATGCCATCCAGAGATACGTCCAAAAATCACAAACAAAGCCAAACATTGGTCACAAACAAAAGTATAAGTATAAGTATATATACTCTTTTGATCCCGTGAGAGAAATTTGGTCTCTGCATTTATCCCAATCCGTGAATTAGCAAAACAGACACAGTACACAGTGAGGTGAAGCACACACTAATCCCGGCGCAGTGAGCTGCCTGCATCAACAGTGGCGCTCGGGGAGCAGTGAGGGGTTAGGTGCCTTGCTCAACCCTACGGTTACAGGTCCAAAGTGCTAACCAGTAGGCCACGGCTTCCCCCAATAAAGGTAAGCGTTTGAAAGTTTTCCAACAGTTTTTCTGTTTGCTCTGAGTTCACTGAGAAGGAGGTAGTTCCTTGCATGGCAACTAGACTAAGAGTCACTGTTTACATAAAAAAGTCCAAAAGTTTGGAGTGTTTACACAAAAATGTTGAATGTAACACAACATAATATAGCACAACACAACACAACACATAACGATTTGGAAGAATGGGTACCATTGACAAAATGTGCTATTTTCAGAGGTCCCTGTTAAAGGCCATGTCTGCTAATAGGCTGATAATAATGCAACTGCCCCTCACAAACCCCTGGTACAGCCAGCCATCCCTTTAACTCTACGCCTGATACTTTCTTTTGTTTTCCTTGTCTGATTGTTTTCCTCTTGCAATATAATTTCCTCTCATCCTCCTAATGTCTATGGATGCAGCGAATAACCACAGACACATACAGATGGATCAAGTGGTATTTCCACGTTTCCACACCCCCCCACCCCAGCCCCCCCTTGTTCCAGCCCAGTCTAATATGAGAAATCCCCACTGGGATCCACCTGGTGCTGTTCCCAGACTCTGAGAGCGGCTGCCTGGCCCCTGCCTGCACCCCGGATCACAGTGCTTGGCCTGGGCTGGTCTGCGTAGCATCAGCCTCATGGAAGGCCGGAAGAAGCCATGAAAGCCTCTGCTTTAGTCCTTCAGATCCATCAGGCTTTTAATAGGCATTCATTACAGGGATTCCTTCTGGATGACACAAGCGGCCTGGGACTGGCGGCTAGCTGATATGTTGTGTGTGTGTGTGTGTGTGTGTGTGTGTGTGTGTGTGTGTGTGTGTGTGTATGTGTGTGTGTGTGTGTGGAGTCTAGACTCATGTGATTACACTTGTCCTGTGTCTTGGCCTTGACTTCCTCTCTGTCCCCCGACCCAATCACAGACCACAAGGCCAGAGATTCGTCCATTACGCCGTGTGCTCGGAAATAAGCGGGTCATGCTTCCTCCCAGCACCCCCCCCCCCCCCCTCCACACACACACACACACTCACACCCCTCCCTCCCATCCACCCACCCCACCCAATTTAAAGTACACATTTAGCCTAAATCTAATCACTTCACAGAGGAGCGCAGTCACTGTTGAGGAGTTGTGAAACTCCTGAGCTTCCCATAGCTCCCGGTGGCAGTCCCTGCACGGTGTTCGTTTGAACAGCAACTTTTCCCCTCTCGTCGGCCGTTTTCTGCGCCAGCAACTGTCACGTCAGCTCCACATCAGAAGCCACATGTCTGGTTCGGAGGCATTTCCCTTTTTTGGTGTATAATGAAAAAGCCTTGCAGAAATGTTTAAAAAGAATCTTGTGTAACAGTGGGGGGAAAAAAAGTAAGAATAGTGCTCTCTCTCTCTGTGTGTGTGTGAGAGAACGTTCATATTTATTTAAAGCTCAAAAGCGAACTCCCAGAGACGTGTCGTCTGTACAAATATTAAAAAAGGCTATTCAGCCAAGTCTGCGCTCCCATAAGACGTCTATTGTGAATCAGTAGCCTTCCTGTCACAAGACTGATGCATTGGCAGCCACTTCATAACCGCAGTTCCTGCCATCATACAAGCAGTGAGCAGCACAGCACAGCACACTCCTATTAATAAGACTTAGCGCACCATGACACACAGTGTATGTAGATGTGAAAGGGTTTTTGGTCTGTCTCATGCTGAAAGTATGAGAGGAGAAGAGAGAGAGAGAGAGAGAGAGAGAGGAAAAAAGTATTTTTTTCTCTTGACGCATTTGGCAGCGATTTCACACTCATGCCATGACATCAATTGAGTAAAGGCCATCATTTTACTTTTAAATTCTAAAGGGATATTATTAGCTCGGAGTCTAATGTTGCAGGCTTCACGAGCTGTTGAAGACAAACTGTTCTTTAGTGTTGAAGAGGTTAATTCCACACACATTAATAGCATAGCGTTAGAGGTTAATACTTCACCACTGCTCTCATCCATGTCTGCATGCAACACCCCATTGTGTGAGCTGAGTAGGAAGCAATAAGAAAAATATTTGATTAATTCAATCAAACGTATTAATCAAGTTATATTCTTAATCATCATCTTCATCATCATCTTCATCATTACCATCATCATATTCTTCTTCTTCTCTTCATTATTATTATTAACATCACAACATTGTTCCACATCTGTGGGATCTTTGACCTTTGCTCAGGTTGACTCCAAACTCTCTGAGCTCCTGTGTACCCAGGGTAGCCACACTGTGAACCTACACACACATACACACACACACACACACACACACACACACGCACACACACACACACACACACAAAAACACACACACACACACACACACACACACACACACACACACTCATGTCCCCTGTCGTGGCCTCAGGCTATTCATCCCACAACACGGGAGTCTTATGCATTTCCTTGTGGATTGCTCACATTCACAATTACACATCCTCAGAAGAGGACTTGACCTCACCGCTCTCCCTCTCCCTCTTCCTACTCAAGTGAGTAGCGAGCTGCTACATGTAATCTCCAAAGTCTTTCCCTTTCCCATGTATCAAAAGCCGTGCATTGATTTTACCGCCTCTATTAATATTTGATCGCTTTTGAAAAATTAGTCAGGATTTTGTGCATTCTTTGCATGGGGGAACAGCATGGGATTCCCTGGAGAGAGGAAGCCGAGAGATACCCAAGCATTGAGTTTGCCATATGAACCTGCATGTTATGTTGCAGCAGATACAGCACAGCACTTCTCCTGTAAAGGTCAGCAACATCGTGCATTGTAATAGATCCCATGGGTTTAAGGATGGGCAAGTGATGAATTATGTGCAAGGAGTTTAGCATATTAAGTGGCCACACAAGGCTGTGGATGCATATATGACACTGACATGTAGACTAGGCTTGCAAATATGCATACACACCCCACACACATGCCAACACATACATGTACACACACATACATGTACACACACACACACACACACACACACACACACACACACACACAAACCCTGACAAGGTTTGTTGTTCAAAACTATGACTCCTCATCACGTTCAGTAAATGTGTTTGGAATATTCACGGTCAATGCTAATGGTATCACATGACAATCTGAACAAATCAATGACACCATATCTGAACCCTGATTAGAGACAAGTCAGCAATAATTATCAGGTTCCTATTCAGCACACTGACTTGTGATGGCTCATTAGTGGAAAACAAAAAAGACAATACACTAACAGAAAGCATTGAAACAAACGACTCTCCTGTGTGTGACACTGTTGACCATGGTGTTATTGTGTGTGTGTGTGTGTGTGTGTGTGTGTGGTGACTACTCGAAGTTCCTTCTCCCAGAAATAACACACAAACAATCTCTTTCTGACAAACGGGCCCTTTAATTTTGTTTTATTTATTAATGTTGTCCAAGAGGCCAGCTGATGTTCATCCCTGGGTGGCTCCAAATGAAAAAAGAGCGGTCATCCATCTACTTGTCACTGGACGAGATAATAATTTCTCCACTCCTACAAATTCTCCTCCTCCTCCTCCTTATCTATCAGGCCTAATTACAGGTTTGGCTAACAGTGGCGGCCCAACAGCCACACAGCCCTTATCTCCATGCCCTGTCAACACTTGCTGTACCACTTGAACCCCTTGCCAAAAGAAAGAGCTGGATCTTTCATTTGGGCTGCTCTGAGTTAATGGCCCCCCACCCAACCCTCTCCCTCTTCTACCCTCTTCTTGTCCCAATCCCTGGGTGACAATCTGGCCATTGTACCATCCTGTTGCACCCCCCTCCCCCTTCTTCCTCAAACAGACACACACACACACACACACACATGCACGCATGCACGCACGCACCCACCCACACACACACAGACACCTCCTCAGTTCTCAGTCTTTGCCCCCCTCTTCCAACCCCTTCCCCATGCAGACGAAACCCCCCCCCCCCCAGCAGCCCCTGCACCCAGTCGTCCCCTGGCCACTATGCGCTATATTACTTTGACCCCGCTCCATCAATCTGCTTCAATTGGATAATGATCTGTAATCACTTTCTTTCAGGGGAGTCCATAAAACAGGCCGGGGCCTCGGCTCTCCTCCTGGGAGAGTTCCTTCTGTTCCCCGCCGCATTTGATCTCAGGGGCCGCCCCATTCAGACGGCCTAAATACCCCAACACCCCTCTTTTATGCCCCCCTCTCCCCCCTGCGCCTCCTCCTCCCCCAAAACACATGGGCTGCTCTGTGCAGCCGGTGTTGATGGGTGGAGGTAATGGGTGGGGGGCTGTTGATTTAGCATGGCCCCCCCCCCCCCCCCCCAAAAAAAAGGACAGGGAGGGGCGTAGTACGACAAGGCGGAGCTCAGCAGGGGGTGTTTTAAGCTGGGATCGGGGGGGTGGGCTGGACTGGACCCCCCCCATTAAAGCCGACCCCTCATTAGGCCGTTTTGTGGCTCTGCCTTGTAATCGATAGAGCCCTCCAGTGATGAAGAGGAGAGAGAGGGAGGGAGAGGGAGAGGCAGAGAGAGGTTGGGAGACGGGGCGGGTGAGTGTCGAGGGCTTGGTTATCATTTGAATGCTCCTGCTCAATGATATCATGTCTTCGAGTCAAGTGAGTGACTGACACCTTAAGAGCCTACGGAATTTCTTGTTTTAGCTTAGCCTTTGCAAGTCATTGCAGAAAGCTCAGGCTTTGCTCGTGGATGGCTAATGAAATACCAAAGTGTTCCAAAGAAAGCTCCAGAACTTTCACTGAGGTCAGGGAAGCCCATATCAAAGTCCTCATACCTTAATGGTATTAAACGTGATCGAAAAGGCTTCAATAAACACTCCTGTGGACTGTCTCTGTGTTTTTAATTTACAGCATCACACGTCCCCATTTAAACCCCAGTGACCTGGCGGTCAGTAACAACACTCCTCCGTTTGTTTCGTGGTCCTCCTTTGTGGCTGGCGGAGGCAAGCTGTGTGCCCGGCGAATGTTAAAAATGCGTGCGGCGCTCACACTGCTCCCTGGCCCACTTGGGGAGGGGGAACAGCTTGAATGCGCTTTAAACCGCCATCAATTCAGCGTGAGGCTTTGTCTAAACACTTCTGCACTCCTGCATATACATAAAAAGGCTCAAAAGATGTAAGTAAAGCCCATACAATGACTTGATGAAAGGAGCGATTGGGCTCTTTCTCCTTCACTCTCTCTCTCTCTCTCTCTCTCTCTCTCTCAGTCGCTCCACCACCCTCTCCACTCCTCCTCCTCCACCCCCCCTCCCTCTCTCCACTCGTCCAGTGACTGGCCCCCGTTTGCTTGTATATCATTATTCCTTTTTGGGAGCCATTCTTCAGCGAGTTTAGTGCTTTCTGTGCGTGGAGCATATGCCCATTGAAAGAGGGGCACCATGCGAGGCGTGCACAGATGGAGTCGCCCTCCCCATCAAAGGCGGACAATGGGGAATGGAAATCAAAGTTAAAGGGGTGCATCCAGCGCCATTTAGGCCACACAAAAGGTGCTTGTAGGAGGCGCGGAGAGGGGCGGAGAGGGGGTGTGTAGGGGTGGAGAGGCGCGGAGAGGGGTGGCGGCGGCAGCAGCCCCTGGTACATGTCACAGGCGATAAAGCACCGGCCTCAGCTGGCCACTCTGTCAAAGGCCGCGATAGAGACGCAGCGACATGGGGGTGGGCGTGGGGGTGGGGGGGGGGCACAGGCAGACCCGGGTGTAGAAAAGAAAAAGAGGCCCTAGTTTCTCTCTCTTTCTTTCTCTTCCATCCTTAAGTCTCAGTGACTTTTTATCTATCTATCTATCTATCTATCCATCTATCTATCTATCTGTTTGTCTGTAAGCATCATGATGAGAATAATAGGTTGTGTTGCTGTGTGTTTAGAGTTGGGTCTGTATGGATAGTTTACTCTGAGTTGTGTTGTGTTGTGTTGTGTTGTGTTGTGTGTCCTGGGTGCACTAATCGAACATCACTCCAGCACCCAGCTCACGCTTAGTATCGACCCTCTCTCTGCACCACAACCACAGAAGAAACCTCAAAGCGCACACACACACACACACACACACACACACACACACACACACACACACACACACACATACACACAGAGAGAGAGAGACACACACACACACACAGACACACACACACACACTCTCTCTCTCTCTCTTTCTCCCTTTCTTTTCCCTCTCCCTTTTCCCTCGCTCTCTTTTTTTACGAGATGTTTGAGGTGCACGTCGTAGCCATGGCGATCCTGCAGTCAGATATAATGAATTAAAGAAGGAGGAACAGTAAACCAGAGACGACGGGAGGAAACGGCGAAACGCACATCCTGTTGTAGCGTTGGATGCTTGCTTTGAACGTCGCACCGAGGAGACTTATAAAACAGTGTGCGGTGCTTTAAGACTGGCGATTCGCTCTCATTAAAAGTAACAGCGTCTCTCGCTCTCCGAGCTCATGACTTCACACTGTACTGCCAGCTCTGTTTGTTAAGGAGTCAATAAAAGTAATCGTCCACACACTGCACACTCTTGAGAAGGACACATGAGTTCTGCAGGCAAACCTGAAGGACTTTTAAACAGGGATTTATTTAGCGGCAAAGCTTTTAGCCAAAAGCATACCCAAGGCCCTAATTGGGGGTCTGGATGTCGAGTCAGGACTTTAACTCCTCTGACTGTGGATGCTTGTCGCGTTTCTTGGTGCGTCTGGACACTTCGCTCTTAGGGCAAATTTAAAGGCTTTTTAAATAAAACGTTTTTTTCGACAGTAAAGCTTAGTAAAGACGCACTAAAAGTCGTAATTGAAACCTTGAGGTGTGAGGAGAGCATTGCTGAGTTGACTGTGTTGCTCTGTTGCGGTTATTTTGGTGGGCGGAAGAATTAACGTGTGCTAAAAACATGAGGCCGTTGATTCATGGAGCGTGGCCAAATTGCTGGAGCAAATAGCTCTTTAAATCATCTCCTGTCTGTGTTGTTACTCCTCTAAATGTCCATCATCCCTCATCGGCACTGCCACGCCGCAGACCTGTTGGCTCTGACGTTGAAAGATGGCTAACAATAATTAGTCCATGACTTGACCCCACCACCACCCGCTCAACCAACCAGCACCTCCCATCACCCCCCAACACACACACACACACACACACACACACACACACACACACACACACACACCCCTTCTGCCTCGACCCCTGGGCTTTCACCAGCTGAGGGCCGGCAATGGAGGCGTAACCCTCTCCCTCCCCCTTGTCTCCAACCACCCTGTCACACACACACACACACACACACACACACACTTGACCCAGTCCCCAGTCATGAAGGGGCTGTTAACTTCTCCTATGAAGCCATCTTCACACGCACTAACTGTATCCTGGTGTTGCATTGGGACCCCCATCTCCCAACAGACTAATTTAGCCCTGACCCTCTCTCTCTTCACTGCATCCCATGCTCAGCCAAGGGTGAGAGAGGACTGCTGGCGTGTGTGTTAACAGGCGTGATGTGGATGTGTGTGTTTGTCGTGAAATGCCACATCACTCCCATCCAACTGCTTCCATCTTCCGGCCCTTGTGTATGTATGTGTGTGTGTGTGTGTGTGTATGTGTATGTATGTGTGTGTGTGTGTGTGTGTATGTGTGTGTGTGTGTGTGTGTGTGATGGTCATTTGGCCACTACAGTGCATTCTGGGATGCACAGTGTCGCCTTTTAAATCCCATCTGCTGGGCCTCAGACACGGCTGATTGTGGTCGGTATGCGTCGGGCCAGGCCTGCCCCTCGCCTGCTCTTTCAGGCCACGGCACAAAAGCTCAGAAAGCCATGCACACATTATTTATTTCATATGTTTTGTTCCGCTTGCCTCCCCCTCCTCCTCCTTCTCTCCCCACTTCAAACATATGCATCCAATTAGGACAAGGGTGTTGTTTTTTCCATTTGCGAGTGTTTGTGTTGAGAGTTGTCCAGTCGACGTCTCTTTCAGTGTGTACAGTATGTGTGTGTGTCTGTATATATATGTGTGTGTGTGTGTGTGTGTTTGTGTGTGAGTGTATGTGTGTATGTGTGTGTGTGTGTGTGTGTGTGTGTGTATATGTGTGTGTGTGTGTGTATGTGTGTGTTGTGTGTTTTGTGATCTCGGAGTCTTCTGCCTCGCTAATTTCCCAGTGCTCCTTTCGCAGCGAAAACAGATCCACTGGAAGCCAATTTGCTTCCCTCGGACAACATGCGGTATAAGTAGAGGCTGTTAACAAATCAGCATGTGATTATGGTAATATGCAGTAGATGATTACACATGTGCACAAGACGAATTGGAATGCATAATAAAGCATTTGGTCTCAGCAAGCACTTCCACACTTCCAGAGCTACCTAAGCCAGCTGCAGCAGGCCTGCGGAGCGCGAGGCTGGCCGCTGCATTGCGGTTCAAATGGACTTAATCCTCCAAAGCCTTGTTACCGTTTGTATTTACATGGGCAAGCATTATTTTCACATAAAGCAGAAGTTATGGTGGCATTTTCTCCTATGCTCTAATGTGATAATAAAATGATTTTGCTATGTTTGGTATTATTAGGAAAAGATATTATTTTAATGTAACATATGGCACAGCATAATTTTGGTCATTTTTTGTATGTTCTCCATGGAGTATTGCAGTGTTGAAGTTTGGAAGTTAATGCTTTGATTGGCTAGACCCACTATCCAGTATCTCTCATCTCACGTACACATTCAACACACACATACACACTCACAGAAATATACTGACAGACACACACACACACACACACACACACACACACACACACACACACACACACACACACACATACACAGAGACACACATGGTAGTCCTCAGTATACCAATAATCCCATCCAAGCCTCCTTTTCCAAATAGTGTCTGCTTTTCCAAGCACCCGGCCGAGCCGGCCCCTCCCCCGAGTGCTCCAGTCCAATCAATCGCAGCCCTCATCCTAAATGACATCTCCCCCAGCAAATTAGAGTTAATGAAATAACCATCAGAATGTCATTACGGGGGTCTGCCTGCTCCCCTTATTACCCTGCCTGCCACTCAGCACCTGGACGACTCTGCGTGATTCGAGCATACGGATCGAACAGGCTCCGGCCAAGCCGGCCTGAACGTGCCCACTTTTTGCACCCCAGGACCAACTGTTCCTGTTGCTCTGACGAGCTAATGGAATGGGACACCGAACGCAATCAGAACTTGGCGATGGCGGCTCGAACATCAACGCTCAAAATGGCTGGCACTCTGTTTCCTCATAGCTCAGGCAGCCCCTGAGAAGTGCTAATGTATGGATATATTTCATGTACGATCATTTACTTGTTTTCCAAATCTGAAACCCGTCCAGGAGCCATACTTTCAGTCACCCCCCTCATGTCACAACATGCTATGGTTTACCTCATATAACTTCAGAGTTGCAATTCTTACAAAACACACAGGGGTAGGTATCTGTCTCCTCTCTCTATTTCTCTCTCTCTTTCTCTTGCTGTTAGTCTTTTCAAAAGCCATCAAGCCAGTCCATCTCCTTCTTCAGCTCTCTCTCTCTCTCTCTCTCTCTCTCTCCCTCCTCCCTCCTTCCATCTTTCTCCATCTCCTCCTCCATCTCAGCACTGACAACAGATGGTGTTTTAATAAAGTCCAGTAGGAATATGACTGTGAGTAAACAATGCGGAGCGTGCCAACTCCGTAATTGCCGGGCACTATTACAACCCCTGTGCCTGGCGGTAGGGAGCGGCGAGGGCTGGCAAGGAGAGTGGGCACACACCTAGCTGCTGGAGCCAAGAGAGCGCAGCTGCTGGAGGAATGGAGTGATGAAGGGAGGGAGGGAGGGAAGAGAGGAGAGGGAGGGGTGAGAGGAAATGGAGAGATGGATAGAGGGATGGAGAAGGAGATGTGGATATGGACACAGGGGGTGAGCAGTAGGGGTTTGTGCTGCCGGCCCACACAGGCCTGTGACTCTGAAGCTGAACGTGGGCCAAGCAGTGGGTCTCAGGCCCAGGTCAGCATGGGTGGTCGGGGGGGGGGGGGGGATCAGGAGGTGGGCATACCGCCTCAATGTCATTTTTCTGCTCCCTTAGTTCATAAGCATCTGTGTGTGTGTGTGTGTGTGTGTGTGTGTGTGTGAGAGAGAGAGAGAGAGAGAGAGATGTGTGTGTGTGGGTTGCAGCTAACTAACAAATCCTGTCCTGATCTGGCAGGCCAAGGCAGCTGAGTCCATCCCTGTTTGTGTCTACCTGGGAAAGACGAGAGAGTTGCTTACTGCAGCTTATGTCTCTCTCTCTCTCTCTCTCTCTCTCTCTCTCTCTCTCTGTGTGTGTGTGTGTGTGCATGTGTGTGTGGTGAACACTGTGTGGTATTTGCTGCACCTCAGGCTCTTCTTATACAGGAGACAGGTGGAGGTGGGCGTCGGTGGTGGTGGTGTTGGTGGGGATGGATGGTTTGTGGGTTGGATGAGTAGGAGTGGTGGTGGGGGCGGGGGGTTAAAAAGAACTCTAGGGAGCCTCTTTACTGCTCCCTATTCACCTTTTGCAATCCAATCCCCTGTGCGAAACCTTCCTGTGCTTAATGGCTGAGTCCTCACATGTCAGGAGAGGAGAGAAGTCTTCCCAGGAAGCACCGTTAACCTTGGCCCCGGGACTTATCAGTCACACCTTCGACAGCACCAACCATTACGTCAAGCGCCAAGTTTGTTTTTGATATTGCCGTCGAATGCCAAAAAAAAGGAAAGATAGTGCTGCAGCTCAAACGGGGCTATTTAGCTGTCTTCAAACAAACACGGTGCAATTTAAATGCATTCATCTCCAACTAGGGCCATGCGATTGATCCGTACTACCAACAGTACTGTGAGGATACCTACATGAGATTTTGGGAATTGTGTTTTGTTTGATATATCTGGGAAAAGAAGTTTTGGTTTGTTCACACAAACTGTTTTTGTTGACACTCGACAAACTAACGCTTTTCTCATTTACATCAGC
The DNA here is from genome assembly GCF_018492685.1 of Alosa sapidissima. Lineage (NCBI taxonomy): Eukaryota > Metazoa > Chordata > Actinopteri > Clupeiformes > Clupeidae > Alosa > Alosa sapidissima. The sequence continues at coordinate 2,451,837 of NC_055973.1, forward strand.
ACGTGTACACAACCGACTAGCTCAGAGTTGCCTTTGACCCAGGGGCCGTGCTGTGAGAACATCTCGAGGATTTGTGTGCAGAATGTGTTGCCATCCATGACCCTTTAGTGGAGCAGGTTTTCTGTAAGTTAATGCAGCTGAGATGGTAATGCAGATCCAGCACATTACTATTCCAGCGCAGCTTGTGCAGACATGGATTGCTTCCAGTGCTACAGGTAGAGTGTTGTTTTGAAAGACGAGACTGATTTCAAACGGCGTAGAACAGTGAGGTATTAATTAAACAGACGAGTCCTAAATGGGCTATCGTAGGCGAGGAGAGAAAAAAAAAGTTTCGAGCTTTTTAAAATCCATCTGGAACTTCACAAACAGATGCCGGAGGGCATCGCACAAATAAAACATCAGGTTTTCCTGACAGGGTTGCTGATGAGCACAAACAACAGTTCGTGTTGTAACTCCTCTGACATTTTGAACCCGTCTCCAAGCCCCTTGCTCACATACTTTTGGACCTTGCGCTTTTTTCTTTCTTTCTTTCTTTTTTTCTTTCTTTCTTTCTTTCTTGCTTTTTCTCCCTGGATAACCTCCTGAGGGCGAAGGAGAAAAAGAGTTCAGCGGGGGAGCCACGGTAGTGGAGAAGACAGAGTTATGAGCTGCGGCGCTCCGAAGT
>NC_055973.1:2462500-2532500 GCF_018492685.1 Alosa sapidissima
GGGGGGTTGGGGGTTGTGTGGTGTGGGTGTGGAGTAGGGGTTGTTTGGGGGTAGACTGAGGCAGCTGTGAGAGCGTTCCTGTTGACGTTAAGCAGCTAAACAGTACCAGCTTGCCGGGGTTCTTAACCTTCCCTCCTCAAAGCCAGCTAACGAAGTCCTGAAAGACTTCCTGCCTCTCTCTCTCTCTCTCTCTCTCTCTCTCTCTTTCCTTCTCTTTCCTTTTCCTCTTTCCCTCTCTTTCCTTGCTCTCTCTCTGTCCCCAACTCTGCTTTTTATCTGTCAATTATCTGCTGGATCTTGCTATTCTCTGTTTCCTTTTCATGTGTCTTTGTGTAGTCCCAGTTCACCATCACTGGCCTCACTGCTGTTTCCTTTTTTAAAGTACACGGGAAGACCCCAATTCTGCCTTTGTGAATGGCGCACACAGTGTTTCTTCTGTAGCACTGTATTTGTAACAACAACAACAACAACAACAACAACAACAACAACACACAACACACACACACACACACACACACACACACACACACACACACACACACACACACACACACACACACACATTTACAGACAGACAAACATGTAAAACAGAAATCTCACAAACATAGTGACACCATTCAAAGTTAGCACAGCAATATACATTTATGACTCACACACACCACAAATAAGAATACACACATGCACACTCTCTTTACACACAAACCTCCACACACACACTCTCTTTACACACAAACCTCCGCACACACACACACACACACACACACACACACACACACACACACACACACACACACACACACACACACTCACGCACGCACACATGCACGCACGCACACACGCACGCAGATAATAGTGTAAGGGAAGGACTGGATTGCAAATGTAATGTGGATTATATTGATACTTGAGAGAGTGGAAGGGAAAAGACCCCCTTTTGCTTTGTGAACATGTAATGACACTTCATTTTAATTTTATGGCTTGCCAGTGCTCCACAGAGGGAAATTGTTTCTATGTGGTTACTCAATCTGGAGAGAGAGGGGGAGAGAGAGAGAGAGAGAGAGAGAGAGAGAGAAAGAGAAAGAGAGAGAGATGTGCCTGCCAAATAAAACAGTCGTGGTGGCAATTGAATTTGTATTCACACTAAAGTAGGTTAACCCAGTTAAAAGTCAGAAATCCAATAGCAGGAGCTGATATGTGTGGTTTAGGCTGTCTCCTGGGGTTGCGCGACAGTTCCCCTCTCTTCTCCGTGAGATGTTTTTGCGGCTCATATCATGTTTGGAAGCAATAGAAATACATCACGCTGCTTATAGGTGGAATTCCTGTTGGATCCTGGGGAAGAAAAAAGACTCTGCTGAGAAAATGGAGAGAGAGAGAGAAAGAAAGAAAGAGAGAGAGCTGTTTTGCTATCCAGGTTTCATTGTTGTTTTTCTTTGTGTATCAGCATAAGCAAGGTATTACATCAGTGTGGGTGTTTTGATTTATCTTATTTATTAATTAAAAAATTTCGGCGTTGGAGATTTAGATCACGCGTGGATTTTGGCACCAGCAACATCTTTCCTGTTCTTCCGATCTAGAAAATGTGAATCACCCCCACTATACAGTGTAGTTGTCTGGAAGAGCCCTGCACTTCCCTGAAAGCCTAAGAGCTGGAAATGACAACTCCCCCTGCCATTGTTATTGGAATATATCGACTCCTCTTGGTTCATTGACTTTTTATTACCGACCTGGGGTAAAAAATGACAGTCAGCAAACAGGCAGAAATTTGTTTCAGCCACTCGCTGTGGAACATCTGAATCTTTCTGACATTTCTATTTTCCATGTTGTGACTTTGGGGTGTACAGGGAGTGTGTGAGGCCGCGCATGTTGAGTGTGTTTTGGGAGGGGACAGTGTATAGGAGCAGGAGAACCAGAGAGAGAGAGAGACAGAACATGTGCATATCTGGCTGGTTGGGGATGGGTAGGGGGGCATTGTAACAAACAGGGAAGGGTGTATGTGTGTGTGTGTGTTAGGGGGGGGGGAGGGGGGGGGGGGGGGGGGTCTGAAGCTCAGCCGATGTAGTGCCACAGCTCCTGTTCCAGCCACTGTGGTGGTCCTTGAAGGAAGGCTGCCATGGCAGCTGCCAGAGCCGGGGCAAAACGAGCGCCAACCAGCACCCCCCACCCACACCCCCCTCCAACCCCCTCCCCTCCCCCCTCCAACCCCCTCCCCTCCCCTTCTCTCCTCTCCACCCCTCCCCTCCTTTCCTCTCGGTGGCCCTCTTCCCCCGCTGCGGCTGGAGAGGGGCCGGAGACACATGCCTCCTCGTTCCCCCCTCCGCTCGCCGAGAGCCAGCGCCCAGCCAGAGATGCCATCTGATGCAAGTCTATCATAATGAAGGTCCAGCATGGGGCTAAATGAGTTTCCACCTCCGCCGTGCGAGGGGCTAATGACAAAACAGCTCCCTGTGCTCCGGGCGCCCAGCTCCCACTCCTTCACTCACTCACTTTTCTCTCTCTCTCTCTCTCTCTCTTTTTTGGTTGGGGCATATGGCGCTTGCCTAAAAAAAAAGCAGTCTGGCTTCACGGCGAGAGGCGCAACAGTTAAAGACACAGAGTACCCGCCGCCACTGCCACCAGACGCTCAGGCCTGAGATGCGGAGATGCCAGAGCCCAGCCTGGAGTGTCTTGCCGTCTTCCAGTGCACATGCTAATGGCTGTTCCTGCCGTGCCGGTTGCTGTAAAACTAGCCGCAGAGTCAGACACTAGGTCTCCACTAGCCCTTATTGTCCACCCTACACCACCCCTGAAACCTTAGTCTATTTCACTTCTACAAGACCTGCATTCACAACCGTGAAGAAATTTGTAACACCTTTTTTGTAGATTAATATTAATTTGAGGGATTTAATGACACAAATGCCAAGCAATCAACAACGGGGAGAAACAAAGTGCATTTATTTGGGCGGGTGATGTTGCGGGTAAAGAGGTGTGAAAAGGGTATGGGAGGGGGGTGCTAACGCTAATACTACGTTTTCATAGCTTACTTTTTATGCTTCCCAAGTTATCCAAATTAGCTTAAAGGATTGATAATTCTTCTACTAATATAACACTGTTACCCGAGCCCTTAACTGTGACTTGTCTTTTTCTGGTTTTGTCAAATACTAAATAGGGACTTGGTTGTGGAAATTAAACAAAATCGCATAACAAGGAATTTTAATTTGATTAATTCATTGTTGTGTTCAGATGCACCGCAACGGCAGCCATGACGGTTCTACGTTATTTGTTCCAGTGACTAATGACAATTTTCCTGCACAATAACATCCCTAAAAAGCAGCCTCAGAGCGAGTTTCGCCTTGAAATCATAGGCGAGTCAAAGCTGAAGGGGGAGTAAATAAGCCCAGTTTAATTCCTCCACATGGCTACTGGTGGCTGCTTCCACTGCACCCAAACTTCAGAGGGATAATTGGATGTAGGACGAGGAAGAGTCGTATAACTTAATTCCCATTTTGTTTTTCATTGTGTTTTTCTTTTTTTTCTTATGTTGTTCTTCTTCAGTCTGCCTTACCACACAAACAAAAGAATAGTAGACCATGTAAACAAATGTTGGGACAAAATAACATGAAATGAAGGTGTTAGGTGAAGGAAGTTAAAAAAAACAAAACCCTCATCTTGCGCTGAGCGGCCATACTAACTGCTATATTTGTGTCCCTCTGTAATAACAGGTAAAAATGGGCCTCACCTGTGTGGCAAATCCATACCTCCAGCAGGGTCATCTAAGATCAGTGGTGTGCTTTAGTGAGTCAGACTGCACTGGGATGGAATGAGACGCTTTGGGCTGCTGGGGTAACAGCTCCTCTCATTAGTCCTGCTGTTGCCCATTTCCTCAGCGCTACCCACACTGTCAATTGACCAGCCATTGGTCAGGAGCGCCACTGAGAGAGAGAGAGAGAGAGACCACAGAGCCAACATCTGTACTCTCTATCTCACAAACACACACTTTCTCTCTCCCTCTCTCTCTCTCTCTCTTCTCTTCCTTTCTCTTGGCGAGGCGATGGCGCTCACAGTCTCTTGTACCAGCTTCCCACGGAAGTGTCTCCTGCCCAGCCAAGCAACCCCCCCCCCCCCCCCCCGCCACGCAAGTGTGTGCCTGATTGCTTACAGCTGTGGTGCATTGAGAACATTTTAATATTATGCAGAAGATTAGAGCAAACTAACTACATTATTCTCCAATTACGCTCATTTCATCCAACTGATGTCTTTATTTCCTTCCTTTCGTCGATTAGCCTAATACGAAAATTGGAATGCGCTTAGGACTGTTCTGATTGTTCTGTGGCTGCCTATTATTTCACACCAGCCATTAAAGAGTCGTCTTTTATTGTAACTGTAAATAAAACGATTAGGGGCAGATCCTGCCGAGGCTAGGGAGATTTTATATTTCAGAGTGTGTGTGTGTGTGTTTGGGGGGTGGGGAGGGGGGTGCTTATCAACATTCTTGGAAGGTTCGGGGCTGCTGATTTTCTCCAGAGTGGAGCTAAACCCTTCTCTGTAGCCGCATTATGGTGGCAAATCTTCGCCGAGGAATTGGTATGTGATACATCTAGAAATAGGATGGAGGAAAAAAGGAAATTTAATTTTTTTCCCTATTCATTCAGTGAGCACAAACGTACGCCTCTTCAACACGTGTGCGTGTGTGGGTTTTTCGTCTATCACACCTAAGCCAGAGTTACAGTTCTATCCCTTTGAAAAAACGTGAATTAATAAGGTACATGAGCGAGTATTGTCCCCCCCCCCCATTGTTGCCAGTGTGTGGAAGTATGGTAATGCTTCTGCTCTCACAGGAGGGGAGATGAACAGCCTCCCATAAAGAAGCCCCCGTCGCAGTCTCACGGTGCGGAGCAGGCGTCGCAGTCTCACGGTGCGGAGCAGGCGTCGCAGGGAGTTGTGGGTGTTCCTCACAAAGAGCATGAGCGGGTCGTAAACAACGTGTAGCGATTGCGGATCAGAACGCCAGGCTCGGGGAACATTATCCTCACTTTGTTCTCATGCGCATGCAACAAGTTCATTATCCACACAAATTAGACTGTTCCGCAATTTGCTCTGGGAGAGCAGGCAGGTTGGTGGTGTTTTTTTTTCCCTTCTGCATAGTGCCCAGCCGGCATAGTCACTGGTGCAGGGTGGTGTAGTGCAAGCTGCCTGGGACAGGCCGAGAGTCCTGTGAGGCCTCCGTTACTCATTTCGCTTTCATCTTAGGGGGGCATGTTCAATTGACCCGGACCACTCTGTGCTAAAGTTAACGGAACAAAACTCCATCTCGACAGACAATTAGAGTAAGAGGAAATCAAGACCAAAGCATCTGGAGCACTAGCCTCAATAACATGGAAAGATGCGCCCCTGCTTTGTAAACTGTGTTGAGCATAAAATGCATTTTTACAACATTTTATAGTGGAACGGCTGTCAAACATTAAATAAATAGGAAAAAATAAAAGACAAGCATACTCTTTGGCCATGTGTGTGGATATGACACAAACATGTGTTGCGCTTCAGAAATGTATATCCCTGGGGTAGTCTTTAAGAGATTTTTTTCATCATATTATTTACAAGCAATTCAATAAGGAGCTAACCTAAATATTCTCCTTCATGAATTCCGGTCGTTAAACAACAAACAGTGATGACAAGATGGGTTACTACATCATCTCATTCACTTCATACCGTTGCCTGGACTAAGCTGTGTTTAGCATCCCATCGACATTACATAGAAACCCCTTTGGGCAACGTGAGGCTCTGTGCAGTGTTTGTTTTCCTTTCTCATCCTTTTTTGCCTTCTTCGCCTGGAATGACTCCGCTTTTGTCTCACGGAGTTGAGACGTGTGGTGCCGATATCAGTGTAGCGGCACTTGTTTCGTCGCTGGCAGCATGTTTGTCAATGGTGGCACGCTTTCAGTCTAAGAGGCGAACAGCACACACACACACACATAGACAGACAGACACACACACACACACACACACACACACACACACACACACACACACACACACACACACACACACACACAGTGTTCCCGCCCTGGAGCTTGGCTTGTCCTCCCGCCACTTGTCCCTGGTGCAGGGGAATGTCCCGTCCCGTGTCAGGTGGCTGCTCCGTGCTACCTGATCTCTGCTCCGATGGCGGACCCTCTCCAACCGAGATGACTCCAGGGAGAAGCAAACAGCCTCTACAGTTACACAACAATCTCAGCCGCTTTGTGCGTCTGCTTTGAATGAATGTCAAAATGGGATCCAGCTAGATCAAGGATTAAATTTGAGACTATCAGCAGGGAATCATTTGTTATCCAGAGCTGTAATGCCATAGCAATGTATCGCTATAGTGCAGCGTTTGAAATGAATTATTGGATCCTAGTCAGTGTTGTCAGGTAAAGGTTGTTTTGACCATCTAGTGCTTTATCGCTGGCCTGTTTGGCTGGTTTTACCTTTCTTTTTAAAAAAATCTTTGATTGTATGAACAAATAAAAAATACAGGTTTGGGACCTCACTTTGCTTTATATTTCACTGCATTTTCAGTCTCGTGGCTGCACATTTCATGCGTAGCCCAGGCTAGAGTATTTCTGTTTGAATATTCTTACATGACGAGAGGCCTCCAGCAGGGGAATGGTATCCCATACTGCACTGGGAGGTGGGCCCGCTCTTTCTCGCCACTGCGGTGAGCTGTAAGCTTGGGCCAGCTCAGCACAGCGAGATGCTCGTTACAGTGGGCTGTGTCCAACAGACCACTGATATCACGGTGTGCCTATCCACTCAACGCTGGCCCAGCCACTGGAACAGGAACCATGTCGTACACATGCAGAGCACTGTGCAGAGGTGCTCTCTGTGTGTCTGTGTGTGCGTGTTTCTGTGTGTGTGTGTGTGTATGTATGTGAGTTTGCTGTGTGTTGTGTGGTGTGCATACTGTGTGTTGTGTTAGTATGAGTGTAGGACAAATTGTGTGTTGTGTGTATAATGCTTGTGTGTGTGCGTGTGTGCAGGCGGCTGTGCGCACACATGTGCAAGTGTGTACATGTGTGTACGTGTGCGTGTATGTGCGCGTGTGTGTATGTGTGAGTCCAGGTGAGTACGTATGGATGCATGCTGATGCAGGTCTATCCCCATGTGTGAGCAGTAGGCAAAAATTAAGTGGAGCCAACACCTTAATTAGATTGTCTTTTTAATTGCAAACCAGTGCAACAATGGCTCAGGCTAATGGCTCAGGCTTCCACAGTTTCTCATTATGGGCTCTGCCCTTCATGTTTGTCTGAAAGTCTATCTATTTGTCTGTTCAAAGTAACAACTGCTTGTGTTGATAGTAATGTAAGTCTTGATTGGTCTGCCTTATTCACCTCATAGGCTCATATTCTAAATGATCAAAATACAGCAGCTTACAGGTAAAGACATAATTACTCAACTGTATCAATAGCTTTTGAAGAAGAACAAATACATTCTCACTGACACAAAATATCTCAGCAGACAGAATAAGAATAAGTGTCTAACATCCTAATTTTTATGCTGACTTTTCGGGGAAAAGAAAAAAAATATACCTGTGCTTCACACAAAGAACTCATTTAAAAGTCGACACGATCTCACCGTGACCCTTTCAAACACAGATCCCATGTCAGGATAGTCTTAATTTATTGTTGAAACTTCAGTGAGTCCAATCCCTCCTTCACCCCCAAAGATATGAGGTAAGGCCAGCTCAGGTTTCCACAGGTGGCTGTGGGACAGCCATGGAATGCTGGACAACATAAATCTCTCTAATTGTGCAGTATCAATCAGATAACTAATATGGAGACACAGGTGACTCAACCTGTTTGCTTTGAAAAAAATTTCAAACTTTAATCAGATGGGCAGAGAAGAACACCTTGTGCTTCTCCAGAGAATTGTTAATTAAGAAGACTGAGAGAGAGAGAGAGAGGACTGATTTTCGAGGAATGAGGAAATATGTTTAGAGTACATCTATGTTTAGTGTTTTGCAACATGAGCATGCTTGCATGTGGCAGTGATGTTTTGCATCTAAACATATATTTTGAAGTTGAACTTTATGCCATACATTTCAGGCCACATATGTTGTGCAAAGTACAAAAAACAGACAGTAACATGAAGGGCCTCGCATCGCATTGCATCGTATCATATTTAATGACTTAAAGAGACTCTTCATCATGTCAAGGGGTCCATGTTCATTCTTTCAAACGCTGACCACAAACCAGTCCTCCCGGTCCGATGTCATGTTTCTGTTTGTGTGTGCCGCTCTTTGTGTTTACGCGTGGGCTCAGCATGCCATAAACAAGACGATACCTCAGCCTCCTCCACGAGAGAGAGAGAGAGAGAGAGAGAGAGAGAGAGAGAACAACACCCCCTCTCCAAAAAAAACCAAACTCAGCCACAACAACTCGCCCGACCCCCACCCCGAAATAAAAAACCTCTATGACCTCTGGTCAAACCTGACTTCATCGTTGCCCACGGAAACGGGAAACTGAGGGTGTGGTCTGGTGTCAGGAGGAAGGGCAGTAGGTGGCCCGCACGGACAGTGGGCAGTTGCGGGGAGGTAGGGGTGGGTGATAGGATTCTGTGATGGGGCCGTCGCTGGTGAACCTAAAAAATGACGCTGTAGACACTTCAGAGGGCCCTTGCCTCTTCTTCAGAAGCCTTTCCCACACATGTCAAACCCACTTACAGGTCAATCCCTAGTCTGAAACACCACGCACACATGCATACACACACATGTGCACACATACACACATACACTACATAAACACATTGACAACTGTGAATGAAGAAGATAAATGTTAAAATGCTTAAATGTTAATACTGTACCTTAAATGTTATTCCACTGCTGTAAGCTGTTTTGGATAAACGCGTCTGCCAAATGCATAATGTGAATGTAAATGAAGAGGATATCAGCTTCATATTCGAACTAAATGCTGTGGCTGAGATGCACTGGAAACACTGATGATGGCCAGGGCCCCAAATGTTTGTTACTTTTTGTTTCATGGCCTACAAGACTTTTCTGCACTTTGAATACAATTTTGATTTTGATATCATCCAGCCCCTGTGTGTGGTCTCTTCTTTTTCTACACTTTTCTACACAACTGAACTTTCTATTGGAACTACACAACGGGCGAAACATCTACAAATCTATGTGTCTGAGATGTAAAATTATCCTAACAATCAATATATTTAACAATCAATATACAACAATCGATATATAAACATTCAAAAAATGTGACCCTTTGACCTACAGTGTGTGAGGGAGATAAGGCCACGCTTGACTAATAAAAAAGTGAGGGATCCATTTGGTCTAAAATATGTTGGAAAGTACCGTTGTTCACTTGGTTCCCCTGTTTTTGTTTTGGAACAGCTGAAGTTAAGATGAAACCAGTTCATCCCGTATTTTATTTTGCATGGGATTGCATCATCTCAGCTATTAGGGACAAACAGTGAACGAAGAAGGCATCAGCATATATTCTCACTAAATTTAGAGGCTGGAGATTTAGTGGACCAGTCAAATTAGGGGAAAAAATTAGCCAAGTCATTATTCATGGTAAATGAGCACAACCACAGGACAAACAGTGGAGGTCATCCAGTCTTCTCTGGCTCAGGCGGAAAAACAGAAGAGAAAAAGAGGGAAAAGTACAACAAAATGTCTGCTATTAATTACGCAGTGGGCTGGCGCATTAAGCTACAAAAGCTTTGTTGGGGATAGAACAGATTATCCCCGGACATAAGCCTGGGAAATGTAAATATCTTAATTCCCTTTTCTTCTGCCTTAGCAGTACTGCAACAGGCCCAGTCCTCACATGGTGCGCATTACGCTCTAAGTAAGAAAATGAGGATGATTTAAGACCTCCAACTTACTGTAGATCTCTTACTTATCTTAATCTCCATTAACCTAAAGGGCAAGCAGCAGTTCCTGGGGTTTGTTTTTTTCTTAATGTAGACTTTTTTTTATTTATTTGCTTGTTTCTTTCTTGTCTGTTCGTGACATGGTGGTCAGGTTGTACACTGTCACAGTCATTGCACCGTAGTCTTGTGCTCAATGGAAAGCCTCTCCTTAGACTTAGAGATGAGAGGTAGTGCCCCACAGACAACGCAGTGGGTGGGTTCACTCTCGGGAACAACAGAGGATATTTAAGTGCATGTTTGTGTTTGTTTGTGTGTGTGTGTGTGTGTGTGTGTGTGTGTGTCTGTGTGTGTGTGTGTGTGTGTGTGAGCGTGTGTGTGTGTGTGTGTGTTAGTGTGTGAGTGTGTATGTGTGTGTGGGAATTCTCTTAAATAGCTACTAAATGCATGACATTCACTTCCGCTCAATGGCATTAACTCACCTGGCCACGTCTCAACTCGGTGCAGAGTGTAATTTGTGCTTTTGCCCCCCTACAAGTGTTCAACTAATGAAGCATATTTTAATGCTAATAGCAAGCAGACAAAAGTCACAAATGCATGTGAAGACTTAAGCCTTCCTTGGCTTCATTGTTGATAGATTAGGACATGTTGTACCTCAATCAGCAAATCAGGGATCAAACATATGACTAATCACACACAAATTATAGACTTAGAAACGGAGGAGGCTTGGCACCAAACTCCTCCATGTGCTTTGAATTGTCCAATTTATTAACTTTAGATGAGTACAGGCTACTATTAGCAGTGTTCTATTTGTTTGTTGAAAGAATTAGATTAATTAAGGATAGAAAGGCTGAGTGGCTGTACTCACAGAAAGACAAGTTTTTAATAAACGCTCAGACGGAGCTGTGTCAACACTGAGAGAATTGTTTATTTGTGTAGATCAGCCTCCCCCCGAAGCATGCCCGATGTGAAAATTAACCATTGCAAAATCATGTGTCATTGGAAATATTTCTTTAATAATTATCACACATTCTACTGTCCCACTAAATTCAATATTTTTCCAAAGGCATCCGATGGTGAATCGCCTTGACCACGGGCGACATAGAGACATGTCTAAGCAAACGGTAAAACACACCAACACCATGGCGGACAAACACTGAATCCTGTCCTTGAAACAGGAGATGTTTTTGATTGTTTAGGTTTAGCTGGATTTTGTTTTCGTGTCACACTAATTCGTGTCCTCTTTGGTGCTGCTGGTGGTATTTTGCATATCTTGGAAAGAATGTGGCAGGACAAAAGCAGAGATGAAGACGGATCTGTAGAGGGGAATCTCTGGAGGATCGTTTATCCCATAAACCACAGTGTGGAGCGGCTGCTGTTTCACAGCACTGACTCAGGTTTAAAGAATTCCCCCATCGATTGTGTGGCGCTGAATGCCTCCCACTCCAGTTAAGCACTGAGGCTACAAGGGCATTAAGCATCGTCACACACTTGAAATATTCACATTGAGGAAGCAGGAATAATGTGAAAAATGATCGCTGCTGCACTGAAACAGATGAAAGAGCTCAATTCAGATGAATTCTATTTTGATATGATATGACTTATGCAGCCAATTAGGTTTATCATAAAAGTGTTTAATCCCAATTTTAAATATTGATGAAAAAAGTTACTAAAACAAACAACAGGAAAATAACCAGCGCAGATACATTTCTTCAGAGCAGCACATACTCTTTTTTTGACAAAACCCTGTGGACACACGCACACACACACATGCACACACACACACACACACACACACACACACACACACACACACACACACACACACACACACACACACACACACACACACACACACACAGAAGCTGTGGAGCTTCTCTTCCCATTATGTGCAAGTGTGTCAGGCTGCCTTGATGCGCTCTGTCACCTCTCTGTGTTCATCTTCATAATATCTGGTCGCCGCGCACTTGTGGCATGTGAGGAAGTAACTTGTTTTGTCACAATATGGCCGTGGCACAGAGCAGTGGCTCTCAGGGGACGGGAGGAAGGGTCTGCATGTCCTGACCTTTTGGGTCACCCGTGTAGGATGCAGGCCCAACACAGACACAAACCAGGCCCCTGTTTGTGTGTGTGTGTGTGTGTGTGTGTGTGTGTGTGTGTGTGTGTGTGTGTGTGTGTGTTTGTATATGTGTGTCTGTCTGTATGTGCAGTTTGTATTGCTTGTGTTTTTCTATGTGTGTCTGCGGCTCTTACTGTGTGTGTCTATGTGTGTAAACATGGAGGGGAATCACTTTACATATGTACAGCTCTGTTTTTGTGTGGCTGGTTTACATGTGTGTGTTTGGTGGGGTTTCTGTGCCCATGGTCTATCTGTGTGGGTGTGTATGTATATGTGTATGTACAGTATGTATGTGTGTATGTATGTATGCATGTATGTATGTATGTGTGTATGTGTTTGCTGTCTCCTGTGACCCCTCACTTGTCAGAGTGCGGGCAGTGGGAGTTGGAGAGAGCGTGTCGGCCGCCATGTCCTCTGATGGTCCTGCAAGCGAGCATATGTCACCAGTCTAGCGAGAGCCGCCCCCACGCCGGAGCCCGTCATTAATGCCATCTGTGACAATACCCATGAGGCCGCTGTGCAAACCATCGCCCCATCAGGGGGGAAACGGGGGAGACACCAGAGTTTCCCAGGCATTTGGAAAAAAAGACAGGATCTCCTCGCACACACACACACATATGCACACACAGGGACACATACTAACACATACAGAAACACACACATCCTCTATCTCAAACCCTGGCACTGGAAAAAAGACCAGACAGTCTGATTTTGGGAAAAGACCCCCTGATGCAGACACACATACCCCCCCCCCCCCACACACACACACATACACAGTACACACCTTCTGCATCTAATCCCGCGACCATGCGGCTGCAACAGGACAGACCCAACAGTGATGTGTGCGTGCGAGTGTGGGGTGTTCCACAAGAGGTGGGTGGAGGTCGAGGTAAGGGTAGTCGTAACCGCGGCAGCCGTGGTGGTGGCTGGCGTCGGCAGCAGCGGGCGTCGGCGGATGGGGCAGCGGGCTTGTTGTGAGCCCACAGAGCAGGGGCCGGCGGTATGGGAATGATTAGGCTCTGCGGCGAGACGCGGCACAGCGAGATAGAGGAAATGCTGGAATAATAGGAGCAGGAAGACTAAATGGCCTATCAAACACACCCCCAACTGACCTCCCCAGAGCCAGAGCAGCCACGATGAAAGATCCAGGCACTTTCTTCTCCCTTAATGATTTCCTCAGTAATCAGAGTGGCGGAAGTGCCCCGGTCCAGGGTGATTAGCTGGAAAGGATTCCCTAATCGCTCCGTTCACTTTGAAAAAAAAGAGAGAGTGAAAAGTGAGAGAGAGAGAGAGAGAGAGAGAGAGGAAAAGAAGGGGAGGAAAAAAAGAGGAAACAAGGGTGATAAAAGGCCCCTGTGTTTGAGGACGTTAAGGGTAACAGACTGCCCGAGAGGACACTGGGGCCCCCTCAAAGTCTAATAAGCGTGTCCACTCGCCATGGACGCACGGAGAAACAGGACTCGCCGGCGTCCCCAGGCTGTTTTTGACACCATTCCACCGTATCTATATTTTATTCCTTTGATGATGAGACTATTTGAAGTTATCTGGGATGATTATGGGAGATGATACAAAGCCAGAGCTTTCATTGTACCAGCTCAAAGTTCATAGCATGATTTCACACATGGGCGTACAACGGAGCGTATAGGAGACAATGTCGAAATATTGTCAAAATCAGACATTTTACATGATATCCGTGAAACGCTGCCTAGTCCACATTGATCAAACACCTCCAGTCACAGTCTCTGACTTGGAAAGTGACATTGGGCAGGTCGCGTGAGTGACCAGCGCCTTGTCCTTTCGGCTGAGGCCACTTTCTCACGAACACACGCATGCCAGTGCAGTGAGTCAGAGCGACTGGCAAAAGCGAGGACCCTTCTCACGGTGCACCTCTCTGTCTTTCCACCCTCTTCCCTCCATCTTCCTCTCATTCCACACTGCTGCGTAAGCGATACCCTGCCAGGCTTGGAACACCAAAACAGAATCTCCCTGAGCTGACACTGACGCTGTTACGAGGTGCAGCATGAATGGCGGAGATGGAGGATCCATAACACCTTAAGCGAGTGACAATGAGAGCAGGGTGGACGGTGAGTCTGGAGAGGCCATCTGACACCTAGCCGGGGTCGGCCTGCCTCGCAGCGTTATGTTTTTGTCTGGGGGGGGGGAGGGGATTTAAAGGCCAGTGTTCAGTGCAGAGGAGGCTATCCATGACAGGGGGTTTTCACCACCAAACCACATTCCTCGCACAAAAAACGATACTTGTATCTGATTTCCCGACCGCTAATGCGCGCCGCACTTGTAATGCCGAGTCCAGTTTCGCTGTCAACAATGACAACGGGAGGATGGGGGCGGGTGAGAGGGAGCTGGCAACATTCTTACAGGCGCACCAAACACACACAAACTCTTAGGCTTGTTTGACAAGGTCGGGATTGGCTTTCGTTTTGGAATTTCCCTGGCAATGACACCCAGGAAAGTGACACTAGAATTGATTACGATAGAGCACTGAGACGGCTCTGGCAACACCCTGCAGAGCAGACCAATTACAGCATTAAATACACCACTAACACTTACACTAAACAACAATACTCTCCAAGCTTCCTCCAAATTCCCCCCTGATAACTGATACCATCATCTAAAAGAATACAATCCTATCCATTTGGTGTGTGTAGGTGTGATAGTGTGTGTGTGTGTGTGTGTTTGAGAGAGAGAGAGAGAGAGAGAGAGAGAGAGAGGGTTAGATTCATATATTTTCCCACCGTTTTTTTTTTTTTTTCAAAACCACATGTGACACTGCAATTACCAAGTGAGTCACATGTGATACGTTATGTTATGGGGATAGCCCTTCAAAGCTGGTTCACATCACACACTTTCAATGGTAGATTTATTGGCTTGCAATTAGTGATTGTAACGATGGGCCCATCAGTCTTGGATGACTCACTGGCATCTGTCAGTGAAAGACAGCGACTAGGTATATGATGTGGGGAGAAATCTCTCTCGCTCTCTTTATCTCTCCCTCTCTCTCTCTCTCACTGGATTGGAGGCCTTTAGGCTATACAGGTGTGAAGCTTGGAGGACATTTCTCTCATACCTTTGCACACCTTTCTTGTCTGACCTTCACCCCCCCTTCACTCCTCTCTTCTTTTTTGAAGAAGTGAGAAAAAATATACTGCAAAGTATTTCGTTAACAATACCCACAATGGCTCAGCGGAGATGTCAGGAGTAATTATCATTGGGCACAGTGAGCCTGTGGCTCTCAGGTAAGGAGGTGGTGTGGTGTGGTGTGGTGTGGTGTGGTGTGGTGTGAGGAGAGAAATGAATACAGTAATTAGACAAGCCTGCACTTTCCCAGCCTTGCTAAGAGTGTGTCTGTCTCTTTCTTTCTTTCTCTCTCTCTCTCTGTCTCTCTTTCCCTCTCTCCTCCGTAATATCACTTTACGTGTTTAATCTGCTGGCAGGTGGTGCAGCCTTTTGAGCCGAGCTGACTGACTGACAGGAGGAATGAGCGAGGCGTCGACTGTGCTTCCACGTTCCCAGGGGTGCTCCGGTGCTCACATCAGTGCTACTGTGGAGAACAACAGAGTGCCGGTGACAGAGATGTGTGTACAGAGGGCGTGCTGCTGGTTGGCCTACAGTGCGCATGCTCACCCACCCACTCCTTAGATAGGCCTACTCAGAATATTTCTGTTTGATCAACTTGGTAAGCAACAAAGATGTTTGAACCTACCGTTTCATCTGCATGACCTCTGAAGTACTGAAGCTTTACTTTAGTGTTAATGATCCTTTAAATGGTGTCATTAGCCCATCACGTGCATTTTAATCCAACCCAACCAATCATTCAAATCTAAATTGTCATGACTACAAATGTCATAACTGCAACGCTGTGTTTTCTGTAACTCTAAGAATGTGACTCAGCTGTAAAAATACCCCACAAAGGTCAGGCTTGCAGACAAGGCATCAGGGAGGTTTGAGTGACTGGTGTCAGCCCACTTGAGCTACACTCTGTCATTGTTTTAACACTGACATATTTGGATGAAAGATTTTTCAGTTGCATGGGAAACACAGGTGCATGAAAGGCATAGTCTGTAACACAATATTAGAAGGGACCTTTGGATAGTTGTTTCTTTATCTCAGATAAATGTCCATCATGCATAGGTTTACTTACATTTTATTGTTATTTTATTTTTTATTTATTTATTTATTTATTTATTTATTTATTTATTTAATATTTTTTTTGGGGGGGGGGGGGGGGGGTAAGTCACTTGTATGAATCACAAAGCGAAGATTTGACATTCCAACACATGTTCACCTCCACCACCTAGCCTCAGAGGCAGTCAGGAGGACAGACGAGCTGGTCAAGCTGAGAGTGGCACACCATCTCACACTCCGCAAGCTGTCACCAAGCCCTCTCCCTGCTGTCCGTCGCTAGCCCCTGGAGCAATGACATTTCAAATAGCCATATAAATCAGGAGTTATGTCACCCAGGTATGGCCATTAGTGAGGTAAAGGGAAACCGAAAACCCTCTTCTGCGTGTCTCGTCTGTTCCACCAGGCCTGTGCGTTTAGGGCTCGGTTTTTCCCAAACCGATACGGCCTTGGGTAATGGATGCCCCTTCAGTGGACACTTCACCTCTTTAAGGGATAAGGAACCCACTGCTTATAGAATAGTCTTTCATGAGCTGAATTCCGTCTACGTACACGCATGTATTGTGGGTTCACATTACAAGTTGAACGCACCGCATCAAAACTAGGCTCTACCCTCAAGCAACTCTTGAGAGCTGGTATTAAACATTTTTCAAAATGTTTCATGAGCACTTTAAAAAGTACCAGTGCATCATTCAAATACAAAAATAATTGTGACTAATTCTCGTTGAAATGGTAAGACTTATGAAGAGAAAAATGTGTGACAGAGGCCGTAGTTAAACATGAAACAAAATGACAATTCCCCCCCCCCCCCCCACATACAGTACACACACCTCTTCATGTTCTTGTTGCCATCGTGTAATTTCAGAATTTCTTTGTTCTGCCGAGGACGTGGCAGGACATTAGCCAGCCGAAGATGACATTTCTGCCCGGAGCTGGCTTGAGAAGGAAGCGGAGAAAAGCACATCCCTCTAATATGTGGGTCATTGACCCCTCGGGCCCACGGACGTGGAAAACACACACACACACAGTCTTCAGCACTTCAAATTCGCTGCAGGTATTTCACTAACATGTTGTTATTCCATCCACTGGCGAAATGATGAGCTTTTTAATTTGTCAAAAATCCAATAATGCCATTAAACTATATTGACGCGTGACAGTTAATTATGTTCCCTTATGTCAACCCCGTAAGTAGATTGGTTAAATGCTTCCTGAGACAGAAGGCACTTTAAAGTTAATTTACAATAATTGGGGATCAATCTGGTTAAACGAGATCTGGCCTGGCCAGGGCTTGCTGTATTCACTGTGCCAAGACCGCCAGCCCTCTTCAGGGCCAAGCCCACTCAGGCAGGGCTGGAAACGGACACAGATAACATCATCCACACAACATGATTTGTGTCCAGGTTACTACTCTCTGCTGTGTGGAAGGGGGTTTAATAGCTAGGTTTAGGCCCTTTTAGAATGTTAAAAGGGAGGGAGTCTGCTATTGCTGATCTCACAGAACCAATTATATTATTCTAATAATTCTCATTTGGTGAAAAGTAACATGTCAGAGAAGAGCCTCTCTTTTAGACAACCATGATGCAAAGCCACGTAAAACAAAGTTGCGTTCTGTAACAATCGGTAAATCTGTTTTTGTAACTTTACTTTCATCCTCTTATATCACTTTCATTTTCAAACACTGATGACAAAACTACACAGGGAATTCTTACTTAGTCTTCCTTACAAATGTGTATTTCAACAGAATATCACAAGAGCACATGTGTTATAATGATC
The DNA here is from genome assembly GCF_018492685.1 of Alosa sapidissima. Taxonomy (NCBI): domain Eukaryota; kingdom Metazoa; phylum Chordata; class Actinopteri; order Clupeiformes; family Clupeidae; genus Alosa; species Alosa sapidissima. The sequence goes on from NC_055973.1 coordinate 2,480,373, forward strand.
AATTATTATGTTCATTGCTGAACATACTCAACATGAAGAGAGAATACTTAAGCTGCACTTCAAAACTGCACTGATAAAAACCTCAACAATCTACACACAGACAAAACTTTGTTGTAAATGGACATTTCTCCATCCTAAATATCCTGTTTTTCTACGGCCGGCAAAGAAAGCTTTGTTGCATAATACATCAACCATTGCCCTATATGTTCCGCACTTGAGGGCAGAATTTTCAAACGCGGGTAAGTACTTTGTATGCCAACATGTGAATGCGATCAGTACTCAAGCTCCATGCTTTGAGGTTATACATTTATTTATTTATCCTCCCCCCTCCATAAACGTGTTCCTTCATCTTGTATTGCAGGAACAGAATATTATTTTCCCCCTCCTGTGCAGATTTTTTTTTTTTCCTGAGCCTCCTGCACTTTTTTGATGATGCATTAGGTCTAAAGTTGCATCTCGCACACTCAGTAATGTTTAGGATTCGAGAGGCCTGCACCTGTGCTGCTGTTTTTTTTTCTTTCTGCAGTTGAGAAGACGAGAGGAGTGGAGGGGGGGGGGCAGAGATGGAGGGAGAGAGAGGGGTGGAAAGATAATCCGGTTAGGTGTAGCGGCGGTGAGAGAGGGAGAGGGAGAGAGAGAGGGTGGCATTAGCGTTAGCGCAGCGAGGCCCCCGGGGGCCAGAGGCTCTCCATCCAGCCGCTCCAGTCGGCTTAGGCGGCGCTAAGGAGATGAGGGTGCCGCGGCGGACCTCGTTACAGAAATTAGATGGATCAGGAAGTAAACACAACTGGCTTTTATTTGATCCTGCTCTGCACACGCACGGGTAGGGGGTGGGTGGGGGTGGTTACTGGTTTGTGGGATGGAGTTTGGGTGGGTGGGTGGGTGGGGGGTGTTCAGTGTGTGGAAGATGGGGGGAGGGTGGTGGCGTAGGGATTCCACCCATAATTACTTCATGGGTCACTTCTCCTGCGGCTGGTGTCAAAATCCGACACTTCTGATATGAGGAGAGCAGGGAAGGTTGAGTGAGTGAGTGGAGGGAGACACAGGAAGAGAGAGAGAAATAGAAGGAGAAAAAGAGAGAGGGAGGGGAAAAGAGAGAAAGAGAGGTGCAGATGGGGGAAACAGTGGTGGTAAGGTTGTCAAGAATGTGCAGGAGCACTGAGGAGGACATAGATTTGATGCAGAGTGGCAGTGACCTCAAATGACCTTTCTGTAAGGGCTGGAATGTGAGAGGAAAAGCGGTTTCAAAATGGCGCCCAGCCTCACTACACTCAGAGGCTGAGGTAAAACAAACACTTTTAAAACATTTTTTTAACAAAGATTCTGTGTTTGAATGGAGGCAGTTGCAAGAACTCGTACCATCTTGGGAGATGTGTCGGGAAATGCAGAACAGTGTGGGTAATCAGTGAATGCCTTTTAGACATCTCAGCTTGGGTTTCTTTTCCTGTATGGCAATAAAACGAAGGTGTTAGATTTGTTCTCAAATCCAGGATTAAAACTACCGCGTGCACTGGCTGTAATAAAATAAACAAAGAACACCCGATATTTCCTTTTTTTGTAACTTCACCACATGCTCTTGTGTCTAGGCCAAGGAAATACACATCATGAAACAACCAAACACCTTTTTCCGTTCTCTCCACCTGTGGTGTTCTTAAGTGTCAGGGTGTGGATTGCAGAGCTGCTTACAATAATAGCGATGTCTCTGGATTATATCATATCAACATCAGGAACAGCCCTGAAGAACAGAGCCAGTCCCATTTCTCCCAGTTAAATCAGCATCCTCAATGTTCATTTTTTGGACTTGGAAAAAGACCAACAAAAGACAGACACTTTTAGTTAAGGCTCCAGTTGTTGAATGTCTCAGTCTGAAGCTGTTCATATTCTCTTCTCCCCCTTTTTATCCCAAGCACTTCGGGGTGGCTGTGTTTTGGTTGCCTGCTGCTGTGTTTGGTGGTGTGAGTGTGTGTGTTCTGAGTAAGGGAGTGTGTGTTTATGTGTGTGTGTGTGTGTGTGTGTCACCACTACTGATGGCCCTCCATTCATCAAGCTGGGCGACTGCTGGATAGCGTGGTTCCAGAGCCCAGCTGAGGGTGCCCTACTAATGCAGCATTAGGAGAGGATCGGCTCGGACACACTCCATCTCCTTCCTCACAGCAGGCTCCGTGTGTGTGTGTGTGTGTGTGTGTGTGCGAGTGTGTGTGTGTGTGTGAGTGAGAGAGAGAAAGAGAAGAGAAGGCCACAGGTCTGCTATGTACCACTCACACACACTCACAGCCACACTTTCTCTCACACACACACACACACACACACACACACACACACACACACACACACACACACAGACACACTCTCTCACACACACACAGAGACACAGAACATTACAGTTAGTCTATTGAAGGGAAGAGCAGAGAGAGAGTGTGCCCACTGGTCTGGAAGGGAAACCTAGACGCTTCCACACCGATGGCCCCATCTACGCAAAAAGCATTTTATGTCGATAAAAATGACCTCCCATTCTTTGTGGACGCTCAGGGGATCTGCGGTGGATGTTCACTTTGGCACGCTAGCATGCTAGATGAGGTGGAACCCGGCTCAGGATAGTTTATGCAGATATACTGAAGTTTGTGTAATCTAGTACTGCGTCCCACCAAACACAAAGCATCAGTCCAGGGAGAACAGCTGCCTGGGCACTAGTACAAGTGCTGTTTGCCATAGAACAGTGCTGTTTGCATGACATGTGCCTTTGAAACATTCCTGGCACACAAGCGAACCAAAATAACCCAGCATACAATGCTGCCTGCAAATGTATCAGGCAACATGGTGTGAAAAAGGTTAACTAAAAAAACAACCAATGTCACCATCATCATCATCACCACCACAATCATCATCACCATCATCATCATCCACAGCACATCCTCTTCATGAGCTGCAGACACAGACAGCAGAAGCTTCATCTCTCTCTTCCTCCTGGCCGGAGAGGAACATGGAGTCTCCTGAAGTGCCCAGTACCGGGCTTTGATTTATAGCTGTTTCCTCTCTGCCCCATTAGGATGACTGGGGCCTGCCTGCCCAAAAACAGGTTGTGTGTGTGTGTGTGTGTGTGTGTGTGTGTGTGTGTGTGTGTGTGTGTGTGTGTGTGTGTGTGTGTGTGTGTGTGTGTGTGTGTGTGTGTGTGTGTGTGTGTGTGTGTGTGTGTGTGTGTGTGTTTTGTATTTGAAGATATATGTAGGTGGGTGTGCCGTGTTTGTGTATGTGCCAAAAAGTCAAAAAGTGCACATGAATTTGAGTGTTCATCTGTACAATAGTCCGTTCACCTGTGTGTGTATGTGTCTGTTCATATGTGGCAGAGAGAGAGAGAGAGAGAGAGAGAGAGAGAGAGAGAGAGAGAGAGAGAGAGAGAGAGAGAGAGAGAGAGAGTGGTGGCATTGGTAGTGGTGGTCTTCTCTTCAGCCAGATTGGAGGTGATTTGTTCAAAGTGAATGTATGTACACGTGTATACATGTATGTTTGTGTGTGTGCGTGGTGTCTGAGGGAGTGGAGGGTGGTGGCGTTGGTGGTGGTGGTCCTCTCTCCAGCCAGATTGAGGGTGATTTGTTCTAAGTGAATATGTTTCACTTCCCCCTCAGTGAAGCAGCCATGCCCCCGGGTCCCTATTTACTCCTGATTTGTGGGCTGGCTCTGTCAAGCCCAGCACAGCTCAGCCAGGAGGACACGGAAACCTCCTGAAACTCTCTCTCTCTCATACACACACACACTCACTCACTCACCACTCAGTAACTCACTCACTTTCTCTTTCTCTCTCTCTCTCTCTCTCTCTCACACACACACACACACACACATGCTGCACACACTCCTCCACACACACATGCATTCAGGCAAACACATACACAAAGACAAACATAACGACATGTATTGACACAAACATGTAAACAAACACTAACACTGTACACACAGAGAGACACACATGCATTAACAAAATGCAAACATCTCAATGGGGAATCTAATATGTGTGTTTATGTGTCCGTCCTTACATGTGTTCACATCTACTCACACACAGAGATCCATGTGTGAATACAGTATATATATTAACAAGACAGTACACAGTATATGTGTGTCCATATGAATGTGTGTTAAACAAGAGGGTGAGAATGGAGGTGTTGGTGGTCAGTACACCTCTCTGCACGTGTGTGTGTTTGTCTATGTGTCTGGTCCTGTGTGTGTTCTTGCGTACTCTCATGTGAGGGAGAGGATGGGTTTGAGAGATATCTGCTGTTGTTCTGTTAAACTTATGATGCATGCTGACTTGGTAGCTTCACATTTGTTGAGTAAAACAAAACAAACAAACAAAAAAAACATTGAGGACTGATACACTGCTAAAGCAGTTTTGTGTCAGCAGCCATTTTGGGTTTCAATTAGATGTAATCCCCCCCAACATACAGTCGATATCTGCCTGAATATATGTTCTTTAACAAAGTACCACGTGGAGAGGTCTGTTTGAGTGTTGGAGAAGTTTGTTTTCTTTTTTAAAAAAGAGAAAGCGAGCGAGAGAAAGAAAGAGTGAGAGAGCGAAAGGTACAAACAGATGGAGCTCCCTAAGGCGATGGCTTTTAAGCCCTGGTCTCTAGGGGCCAGTGGGATTTTCATTTCAATGGGCCCTAAATATTCATCACTTTCCACTCTGCACACTACCTCCTCACCCTTATGGGCTCTGTTTGAGGCCTGCCACCAGAGGGGAGAGGGAGCGCGGGAGAGAGAGAGGGAGCGCGGGAGAGAGAGAGAGGGAGCGCGGGAGAGAGAGGTGGAGAGCAGGAGAGATGGAGAAATTCAAGCTTTTTTAGCCTTATGGGTCCTGTTTGACGCTTGCAACTGCAGGGAAGAGAGAGAGAGAGAGAGAGAGAGAGAGAGAGAGAGGGAGAGGGAGAGAGAGAGGGAGAGAGTATGAGTGGACCATTGAACAGCAGATAAAACTACAGGCGGTAGCCACAATAATCCATTGTTTTCAATGGCTCTTCCATTCAATCAAATATCAGGAGTCTTTCATCTGGGCCTCCACTCTGGCTGCTAACGCTCTCCTAATTTCCCTCTCAGCTGCTCTCCATGAGACAACGTCAAGAGAAACCCTTGACATCTCCGGATTACCATACATTACCAGGGTTAAATGGAGACAAAATCATTGTGGTAAAGGCATGTGGCACATTCATCCACCCACTCCCAAGCCCTGAATGAGAAGCAGTGGTGTTGTCTATGCGGTAATGCCTCAGTAAAAGGAATATCCTCTGAAAATGGATATCTCCAGGAGAAAAGCATAAGGGACTAATGGAGCGATTTCCCTTCACCGATTTCAGAAAAAAAGTGTTTTTAGGACACAATGTTCTTTTTTTTGTTTCATTTTTTGAACAATTTTACACCTTAAACCACATTCAATACTGTCTCATTTTTGGGGGGAAAATCCTCCTATCCTCCTCCTAAATTAATAACAGGCACTGATGGAGGATATAGCAACAGACAGAAATATTGTGGGAAACACGGAAACAGGTTGGATCATGGGAAAAAATGTGGAGTGGGTCTCCTGTTCCCTGCCTGGTCCCACCACCCCTCCCCTACCCCCTGCCCAGGGCAGATTATCCTGTCTGACCTTGACACTTTGAGATATTAATCCCCCCCCTCACCTCAATGGAGTCTAGGTGAGCTGCCTAACAATATATATTACTGGCTAATCTCCTTTTTTCTTGTGTGTGTGTTTGTGTGTGAGTGTATATATGTGTGTGTGTTAGGGTGTGTGTGTGTGTATGGGGGGGGGGGGGGGGGGGGGGGGGGGTTGTTGAATGGAAAAGAGGGGGTGGGGGCTGGTCGTCGGACGGCGCTGAAATTTTGGATAGCTCAGCAGCCCCTTGCCCAGATGCTTGACAGCCGCAAGTCATTACCGAGGCCCTCCATATGTGAAGTTTGGAGGGCCATAAAGATGGATTACCGTGCTCCCCGGCTGAAAAATAACACCTAGCATACGGCGCAGTGTAGGCATGCAAACACCATTAGGTTCCTTGTATGCAAACAGCGCCACATAAATCTAATGAAGGGGTTCTGATGTGCCGCTGTCGGGCACGGCAGAGACAGCAGCAAACAGTGGCAAAACAGCAGCAGCAGCAGCAGAAGCAGCCAATGTGTGCGGAGCATCTTCAAGTGCCATGTGTCTCATTTATTTGTTGTGGATATTGACACATGTGCATGCATATATTTTCTCATACACGCACAGATGCACACATATACACATACTTTTAAAGATTTAAAAAAAGAAGTTTTAAGCTGCTCACTAAGTATGCATGATGTTCGCTGCCTTGTTGTGTGTGTGTGTGTGTGTATGAGTGAGGCTGTGTGTGTGTGTGGACATCTATAATTTTGCCTGTCTGCAGAGCACTGAGCTGGACTCACACTGAGAGATGGCCTACTGATGTCAGCTTAGTCCTACACAGACAGACAGGTCAGCCGGTCTGCGTGCTCACTACTGGCTCCAGCCCTGCCCTCCCCTCTCATTAGGCCTCAGACAAGGCCTGTGTGTCCATCCGTCTGTCCATCCACGCGTCTCTCAGCTTGACAGTCCTTTGACGACGTGTAGAAATGATCAAGTGTGTTTCAATGGCAGAAAATACACTCTGGTGCTTATAATTCCCATGAGCAAAAGAAGACAATGTAGATGAAGAAGAAAAGGAACAAGAAAGAAGAAATGGAGAAATGTCCACATGTCAGAAACCCTCATCTAATGACCTTGTGGTAGCTGAGCACATGGCATGAGAAGTCTCCATATCTGGTCATTTTGGAGATAGATGAGTGACTGCATGACGACACACAATGTGATAATAATCAGGAAACACACACTACATTATTCAATATCAGAGTAATTGTGTATGCAAAACTATGCAAAAACGGCTCTAATTATGCTAAAATATAATACTTTCTTTGAGTAAGTAGTAATATGCCAACACATTATCTTCATATGTAGTGACTGTGTGTGGTGCTATTTATATCTGTCTATATGCTTCCAGTACTTCTAGGCTCTTTCTCTGCACAGTAATGTGTGTGTACAGTGTTACAGAAGTCCTCATGACATACATACACTTTATCCTCTCAGGTGTCATCACAGGCATGCCTCACCAAAGTCTATGTCAGCCGATGGACAAACAACAAACGAATAAACATCACACTCACTCACTCACTTACTCTGTGCTGAATTAGGCCTGTGTGTCTTAACGATGCTATAAGATGCAGCAGGGAAGGAGATGGATGGGGGTTATGGGAGTGCGTGTGAGTGTGTAGAGGTGGGGGGCACTAGGGGTGTTGAAGGACAGGGAGATGGGAGAAAGGGCTCCTGTCTTCTGGGTGCCGCTCAGCCTTGTCAGGCAGGCGTTGACACTGATGAGAGCAAACTGGAGAGGAGAGTGGGGGCGGGGGGGACGGACGAGAGGAGAGCAGATGCCTCGGTCCAGTCACCTCCAGTCCGCCGCCCGTCGTTACGCCCGCTCGGCTTTTGATCATCAGTGCGCTGCTTGAGCTCTCTATCTGCCACGCTCCCCCTCTCTCTCACTCTGAGCCATCAAACACATGGACAAGACACGCTGTGGCTGCCATGCAGTGACACACACACACACATACTGACACACACACACACGTACACACACATGCTCACAGACACACACACACACACACACACACACACACACACACACACACACACACACACTGTCCTTCCTCTGTTCCTTCTCACTGACCTGGCACGGCTCGACAAGCTCCCTTCTCCTTCCTGTCCTTCATTTTTTTAGTCATGTCTGCCACTGACAAAGGGGGAGAAGAAAACATACGCTGGACTAATGACTGAGCGTGTTCACAGCCTTGTCTTTGAGAGACAGACAGACAGAAAGAAAGAGAGAGATGGAGAAAGAGAGGGAGAGATGGAGAGAGAGAGATTGGTAATAACTTGTGTGTTCACACTCAGCCTTGAGAGGCAGACAGAAAGAGGAAGAGAGAGAGAGAGAGGGCAAGAGAGAGGGAGCAGGATATGTCAGAGGCCGTGGCCTTGACACCTGACACATATGTGGGGAGCGAGCAGGCCTCTACGGAGCAATATGTTCCTCATTAGACCGGATCAGCGTAGCGCTGCACAGGACCACGTGAGTGAACGGATGAATGAATGAATGCATGAACGGCCAAGTGAAGCCATGAAGAAAAAAAAAAACGAAACGAGACACTGTTTTTGGGGTTGTGGTCACATGTGTGTCACACACCGCTGACCTTTGCTCTGTAACTTTATCAGGCTGACATCATCACCGTGACTCGGCGTCCATTGTCCTCACAAGGTGGCGTGGTGCAGAGAAACCAGACTGTTAGTCATGCCCAGGGTGGGCCGGTAATATCCCCACTTTTTGAAGCGGTCGCATAAGACAAGAGAGGTTGGGGGTTTTGACTGCAGTCTGTAGTGAAACAATTGAGGAAGATCTGTGAGAAGGCCCCCATTGTGCAGGGCTTGGGTGACAGCACACTACCTGTGTCATTCCAGCACAATCCACACATGGATCCAAACGCATGCGTGAGATATTCCGCAAAGAAAAAGCAATTTCCTGTCGGACCAATTACACGCCGTTTGAAGTGCCTGTTTTTTTTCGCTTCTTCTTCTTCTTTTTGAAATTGCATCAGAAGTTTCTGAGGACTCAAAATGAAATGTTGACTTAAGAATTCAAGCCTTTTTTGTTTGCATTAGTTCATTTGTTTTTTCTCCCCCTCCACCCTTCCCAGGCACTTGCTGAGAAAGATCCCCTCAGTCAGGGCTCGTAAAAGGCACAGCTTTGTGATCAGTGGCTGGCGTCCCCTCTCTGGCTCCCCTAGTAAATGCTCAGGATTTTTGACTGATCCCAGATTATTATGATGAAACCCCCCCAGGACCCACCGACTGATCCTTCTGTAAACACGGTTAGCTGAAAATCATGCCAACCTTATTAACCCATCATATTACCCTGTTTGTACAACCACACCATTAGTATCGACAACAGTTTCTTATCCTGCTGAGCGTTATATGCTCCGACAAAAGGCTTCATTCAACAATTTCTAAGTGCTGCAATTTACTAAATTACCAGAAATCGCCCCCTGAGCTTTTCTTGACTCCTGGTTCTCACTATCTTTTCCGTAAAGCCCCTCCTGTTAGGGTTTAGTGTCAAAATATTTGTGCAGTGATAGCCATCTGACCAATAGTGATCTATATCAGATTGGACTTGAGGCTTGTTGATCATTGTCTGTTATGTAACGAGACGAAAGCCAATACTGGAGAGGCGGAGAGTGAGACCGGATGGACAAGGGGCAGAATATCCAGTAGCAGTAGCTTCCTGCAGGTGGCAAATTACAGCTCTGTGAGTCTGTGAGTGACTGTTTCAATGACCCATCACGGATTAATATACTACCATAGGCCAGAAAAGGTCACCTTAACAATTGTCTGAGCAGTCCTCCCTTAGCCCTCACTCGGGCTACATCAGTAGCAGCGATCTTTTAAAGAGCAAGGATTTGGAAGTGTGTCAAGCATACTGAACACTAGCAATGGAAGCCATCATTTTAATTAATTAATTTATTCAATTTGGGTCTCTGAATTTTGACTGAAAAAATTAAATCTGTTTTATTCAATGAAATGCAGCGAAAGTATGTGGAATTTCAAAGCACAATAAATATTTCACCTGAAGAAACAAACAGGATGAGCCAGAGCAGCAGCGGCATGTTTAAGCAGGAATTGAGCACAGTGGTCTGACTTGTCCACACAGACATAATGAGCCAGAGTATGAGGAGAAGATCAATAGCAGCGTATGCAGTGGGGGACCCCAGCATAGGAGGTGACTGGGGAATTCACAATGCTGCACACACACACACACACACACACACACACACACACACACTCACTCACAAGAAGAAACGGGACTTCACAAAACTGCATACTTGATGAAATGTTGACTAGGGCAACTCACATGTGTGAAAAAGATGTGTATCATTCTACACTTGCAATGAAAATCCTACTCCAACAGCAAGTGTATCTATTATATATTATAACAGCAAGTGTATCTATCTATTACAATATGTCGCCTGCTGACCTGCTGACCAAATCACCTGCACTGGATGGTCGTCCTGCCAGGGCTTAGATCAGATCAGCTTGATCCTTCCGGCGCTATCTCAACCTCCCGGGCAGGAAGCCACTGCGCTGAGTCTCCTCGGAAGCAGCGGTGTGACAACGCTCGGCTCAGGTCACATGACCCTGCAGTATGGCAGATGAGGAAGTGTTGACAGGAAACACCCCCCTCCTCCTCTTCCTCCTCATATCGCCAGTGAAAGCCAATACCTTGTGAAACTCGTTACTGAGGGATGTATTCACCCTCCTCATTCTGATTCATTAAAAGGTGGGGGTGGTGGGGGCTATATAGACAGAAAGCTAAATATATGCCCTTTTTTGAGAGGAAGAAAAAAAAAAGAAAGAGAAAGGGAGTGTGTGTGTGTGTGTGTGTGTATGGGGGGGTGGACTCTATCCTGGAGCCATTTTGTCTCCCTCAGTGGTGCGAGTCCTCCAGTGGTCCCACAGTGGAAGCCCAGCCCAGAGCCATGCCCCCAGACACACATACCATGATGAGGTGCAGCCAGGCAGGCTTACCCTGCAGGCCCCAGGGAATACACACACACACACACACACACACACACACACACACACACACACACACACACACACACACACACACACACACAAAGCACCCTAACTGACATGTAAACACAAACATAAGACCTGGTGGTGGCAGAAGCCAGCGCCAAAGCATTGCTTGCAGACATGGAGTGACAGTGAGAGGGCCAATCTGACTGTCTGCTGATGGAGAATAGCACAGAGGACTGGAGCTACTGAGTGCGCAGAAGTCAAATAAACATTTACTCTTAAATGTAAATATAGTCTCTCTCTCTCCCGCCCTCCCTCACTCACTCACACACACACACACACACACACACACACACACACACTTGAACACACACACACGCACAATCTGACACACATACAGATAGCCACAACACACACACACACACCCACACACCGATAGCCACAACACACCCACAGCTCATCTCACCTCTGCTGTGCTCTGGCTGTCTCTCTCTCGCCTCTCGGGCAAGCACCTGCTCCTACGCCCAGGGGCTGCAAGAGACCCCCAAAAAGGCTCCTGGGACGCCCGTCCGCTTCGCCTCGCTGTCACTCAAAAGGCCTTTTTGTCACAGAGATGCCAATATGGCTAACCAATAGCAGGTACAAAAAACCGTGCATCCTAGCCACTGCAATTAACTGCTAATATTGCACGTAGGATGGCGGCTTATCACTGGTAGTCAATTTTCAGTCACTAATGAGATTGGAATAATGCTGTCAGTCAAGACTAGTGCATCTTTCAGTGCTAAATAATTCCCATTATTTTGCCTTTCCTAATCCAATCATTCGTTTACTATTATGAAATGCTATTAGGTTAAATAAATGGCAGCCATCTTTAATTACTTATGGAGGTATAATAGTCTCTGTCACTGGAAATAAACAGTCGTTACACATTAAGGCCTATAAATGGTTTGATTTAAGCACAGCGGAGTGCAATTTTAATGTGTCGGAAATTAGCTTTTAATACTTTTTTTAAAAAACATATCTGTCAAGGTGTAAGTACATGCTATTTGTTAAATCTAGGTGCCATAACTATCAATCCAAAATAAGTTACCTGTTCTATTCAGTGGTGAATAGTGAAAGGTAAAACACATGATTTTTTCAATGATTACATCGATTATACTGATAATTTTCTGTGTTAATTCTGTGTTCTGTGTTACAGTTGTTAAGGCTGTTATTACCCATGTGACCGTGTCTGCTCACAGTGCACAGACAACAGTGATGCCATTAGCCAGGAGCTGCTGAATAGGTCGGTGTGTGTAACCTTGAGGGTAGGTGAGGCTAGACTAGAGAGAAGTGGTGTGTGTGTGTGTGTGTGTGTGTGTGTGTGTGTGTGTGTGTGTGTGTGTGTGTGTGTGTGTTTGTGCGGTGGAGGTGGCCAGGAGAGGGCAGACACACTGTGTTTCACCTCATTTGAATGTCGTTCAGTACGCACAAGCCTCTCCATTGCAACAATACTATGCAGATGTGTGAGGGGTTGTGTGTGTGTGTGTGTGTGTGTGTGTGTGTGTGTGTGTGTGTGAGATGGGGGGGGGGGGGGGGTTGGGGGGGTAAAGATGGACAGTGTGGGGGACTGCATGGTCTGTGACAGGGTGAGATAAAACGTGTTTGAGAAAGAGAGACAAACACACTATGTATGTGTGAGTGTGTGTGTATGAGTGTGTGAGTGAAAGAGAGAGAAAGTGTGTATATGTGTGTATAGGTGTGAGTGTGCGGGTGAAGAAAGCTAGAAAGTGAGAGAGAGTGAGACAGAGAGAGAGAAGGAAAGAGAGAATGCATGACTGTGATTGAGGAAAGAGGTGAAGATCATTCAGGCATTCAGGCATTTAACTCCACTGTGACAAAAGTAACACTGGTTTTAGTACCATAAATATGCAGTGATAATACTGCTACACTTGTAAAAAAGAGGGAAGTTTAGCTAGCAAAACATGGAAACCTGTCTGCCTTAGCAGAGCATAACCTGACCCAGTTTCCCTAAGCAATATGTCTGACTTTACTTAGGAAACAAAAACAATATCTCACAGTAAGACTACAGGCTGTTTGAGCTTTGCCAGAATTCTAACCCATGAGCAATGTGCTTTTGGATTCTGCTATATAGTTTAGCTTAGCTTACAACGTGTGGTTTTGTGAACTGTTTTCAGCAATATTCGGTGCATGGAGAATATTACGAGGTTATTACATTCTACATTCCCACTGATAGACATGTTGGCGCATACAGACATTTGCACATGGTATACAATCTGTTGCGGTCTATTTCTTCTCCAATCCCTGTCATTGCTAAACACACAAACACACACACACACGCCAAGAAGTTCTCTGTTATCACAACAGTTTCCCCTCTATCCACAACTACCATCAGCCATCCACTCCTGTGGGCTTCAGTGACAAACCTCATTCCCTGCTTAAGTCTCATTCTCCAGTCAGTGTGTGTTTGAGGATGTGCATGCAAGAGCAGAAGGTGTATGTTTGAGTTTGAATGTGTGCATGTTAGTGTGTGTTTGATTGTGTGTTCCAATATGTGTGTGTGTGCATGCATGTAAGTAGGTGTGTGTACATACTATGTGTATGTGTATGTGAGAGAGTGTAAATGTGTATGTGTGTGTGTGTTTGTGTGTGTGTGAGTGTGTCACACAGCCAGCCTTTGCTGTCTTCCCAATGCCAGATATGCCATGCTGAGAGAAGGCGCTTGGCCAACATGTATGGTAACACTGTCAGCACCTCTCGTGTCCACTCGTGATGCGTTAACCTTGCTGTGACATGACTGTCGGTCTGTTTGAGGGGTGTGTGTGTGTGTGTGCGTGTGTTTGTGTCTGTGTGTGAGTTTCTTGGTGTGAGTGAAGATCTATGTGGGAGACTGTATGTGTGTGTGTGGTGTATGTGCTTTAGTGTGTCAATGGCCCTGTCTTTCTTTCTGTCTTTGGTTGTGTATGTGTGTGTGTGTGTGTGTGTGTGTGTGTGTGTGTGTGTGTGTGTGTGTGTGTGTGTGTGTGTGTGTGTGTGTGTTGTTTGTCTGCACAGAGAGGACGTATGAGGATAAGCCATGCAGCATGCCAGATGAGACCACACTCTCAGCAGCAGCGCTAGCGTCTCAGAGCCAGAAGCACACTTTATTAGATATTGATTTGAATTCCTTCTCTTTAATCTAATCCACGCTAGGAGTCTTTTCTTCCCACTGCTTTCTGGTCTGAGGCGGGGAGAGAATAACTCCCGCCCCCCTCACATCATCACAACACAACCCTCCACCCTCACCCTAATCCAGAGTAACAAGCCAATAACAGGCTAGTGTTGACCGCTAACAGGCAGCCGCTAAGCGCTAACAGGGTGATGAAATGCAAATAGGGAGTAATGAACCCATTTCAAGCCGCTGGAGGGACCCTGGGTCAGGCACAGCAGATCCCTTGATCCCCTGATCGCCCTCCCTTCCCCGTAACCTCGGTCTCGCCGGCCCGCTCCACTGGGTCAGCCGGAGCTGAGACCCAGGGACTGCCCAGGGCTGAGGCAGGAGGCAAGCCCAGTGGGGATGAGGCGTGGCAGAAGGGTACCATCGCCACCGCCACCCCTGATGACTGGGGCTTTGCTAGCTCCAACAGGTTCATTAATTACTCCCAACCCTTAGAGGGGATTCAGAGGCAAATTTAATAATAGGATGTGGGGGGGGGGGGGGGGTATTTTGGTGGAAGTCAGGAGGATGGGAGCTTAGCTGTCCATACACGCATGTGTTACTTCTGCCGTGATTGAAAATGAATATTGGGGGTGGGGGGAAGGGAGGGGGGGTCTCCAAGCTTGTTAGCTGTCCTCGGCGGACTGTTGCTTGGAACAAGGTCAAGGTGCTTTTAAAGTCACACAAAAGGAAGTTGTGTGTGTGTGAGTGTCCCTACGCCTCATGAGCACCTTAATCTCGGTGGAGTCAGAGTCCCTGCCACAATCCAATAAAGAGAAAATAGCTGATCCTTTAGTAGGAGGACCGTTAACTTTCTACTGGGAATCGTAATGAAGCATTTAAGATATAGAGAGTGATCTTAATACGACTCAATTAAGAGAATAATTGCCTTGGCTTAATGGATCAGACACACTGAAGCCATATGGCTCTTTTACAATAATACAAAATAAACTAGACGCTATAATGCAGAGCAGTGTCATTGCCTGTTTCCCAGTCTATGTTCTCACTTCAAATACAATCCAGTGTGGTTAGCCCCAGCTGTGTGCATTATCTGAATAAATCACCATTAACCACAACTGAAGAGCAAAGTCCTCCTTGTAGCTCCGCTCTATTTTTCAGTTTTCAAAGCACCTTCTCCTCGGGAGCTGCACCTCATTGGGATGAAGCAGTCGATAGACACGCTGTTAGCCTGATGGCTAGGCTAACCAAATTAACCGCGTGAGTTGCCAGTTGTGTGGCCCACTTCTCTCGCTCTTTTCTAGTCGACAGCCGAGCTCACTGGTTCTCTGTCTTTCCTCTCTCTCTCCCGCTCTCCCTCTCTCTCCCTCTCTCTCCCTCTCTCTCTTTCTCCCTCTCGTCTCCCAGGGTTCTAGCTGAGCTCTTCCACAAGGTATTGCAGACTATCAAAGTGCGGCTCTTTAAGTTTGGTACTTCGCAGGTTCTCTTTGTTCTCCTTTCCACCGTCTCTCCAGGGTCCGGTGAATGGGAGTCTCAGGGAGACGTGCATGGCTTTGGGCGAAACAGAAGCAATCTTTAGGGAAAAGGATGCTTTCAAATTGAAGGGGAGAGGATAGCCAGACGAGGGAGGAGGGGCATTTAGTGGTTAGAGTGATATGAGAGGTGTTCTTCAAGAGAAGAGGAGGGAGAAGGAGTGAGGACCAGTGAAGTATGGCCATTAGAATTCTGTTTTTTAATGTGTTATATTATCGCAACATCCCCTACCCCCACACACCACAACGTCCTCTACCCCCACACCTAACACACACACATTACTAGAGATGCCACAGTCACACAAGACACAAATGTTCCCACTATTGAGGAAAAAATAAAATGTACAGTTGACAGTGCACACAACACACACACACACACACACACACACACACACACACACACACACACAAACAGTTATTCTCTATTAACATACACATACACATACTGCACAGAGACACATACACACACATACACACACACGCCAACACACACATTGCCACCACCACCAAAAAAAATCCAGACCTCAAAGCCTTTGGTTTTAGATTTGATTTGCAGTGATATCTGAAAGCGGCCTCATCGTGCTAACAAGATTAAGCTGAGCTCTTGTCTGTTTCTTGCACTGCAAATTTGCGAGGTGATTAAAACTGTCTCTCTGCTGGAGCAAGCGCTGGCCACTGGGATGGTTGCCAGGTAACAAGACATGACTCCTGTTTGATATCGCTACATGGGCAAAAGGCTAGCTGCAGAACTCTCTCTCGCCCTGGCAAAGAGCTAACAAAAGAACGTGCATGCTTCCCCCGTATCCCTGTCTGGTCTGCATAATACACACACACAAACAAACACACACACACACACACACACACACACACACACACACACACACACACAGAGAGAGAGAGAGAGAGAGAGAGAGAGAGACAGAGAGAGAGAGAGAAACAAAGCAGTCAAACCTGACAGTGTTCTGGAAAAAAAAGAGGCAAATTAAGTTGGACTTCAAATGAATGCCTTGAAAGCATGCATATTTAAATAATTACCAAGCCCCGGTGAGGAACTTTATGTTTGGTTTGAAGGAATTCAGACTTGGGTTTACAAATACAGTGGCTTAAGTCATAAATAGGATCCCAACATAGTCATCAGCGACCATACACGCGGGATACATATACCCAAAAACGTAATGTTTACCAGAGGAAAAGCTCAGTTTTAATCCTTCATCCCTATTCCGTATTTACTGAATTGGATTATGCATGCACACAACGGCTAATGAGGACTTAAAAATGCAATTATTGCTTAAGCAAAAAAAATGCGACTTTTTGATAAATGTTTCTATTAGCTAATAAATGGAGAATCAACAGACTTAGAAAACTGCTTTATTCGGGGCTTGAAATTAGCCCATCAATCATCTGGGAGTTTGTTAACTATTTTTCTAGGCTCTTCCACCACACCCTCACCCCCAAACCCACTCTCACCCAACTTCCTCATTGGAGGTCTGGAAATACGTAAAACAATCATTAGAGAGTGGAAGAGATGAAGTGGGAAAACAAAGGACAAATTCACTGTGATTACATCACCCAAACGCTCACAATGTAAAATATCAAACAGGATTCTCTTTACTTTTTTCTGTCCAAAAAAAAAGGACAAGAGAGGAAGGTCTACTCTGGTCTGGGGAGTAGGACTGATGAGTGTGCAGACAATCATTATCAATCATGTTCATAATTTATAAAGGCAGGACACGGGTCAGAGGATGACGATCGGGACAAGGTTAATCAGGACTTTCTGGGGTCAGTGTTCGTGAAAAGTAGCTTTGTATTTTTCATGAGGCCATTGATTACTTTTTTACACGTATGAATATGACATGATGGGCTCTTCAGTGGTTAAAATTGCTGCATTGATTCCAGCCAGCTGCCCATACAATAGACATTCCCATAAGGAGCTGTTAATAAAGAGGGCCAATGGCTTCTTTATAGTGGCTGTTGATGATAAACATCAACTCACTGAGGTCTTGACAATAAATTATTGAGTTATTCTGTGAAATATCAACATTTCATACCTTTTGGGGTATTTGAGGAGTTTTAATCATGTAATATAGCATAATTCTATTTCTATTCAGAATTTAGCATTTACTATTTAACTAATACTAATAAATGAATAAATTGAAATGCATCTAGTGTGTGTCCCATAGTATGGTATATAGTATTATACCATAGGCATTATTTTTTAATCACTTGAATGTAAGCAGCATATGCTGCACCAGCTACTAAATCAACCCCACACATGCATGTGTCTCACCTTTCTGCTGGTTATTTCTGGCCAACAACTGACAAACAGACAGATATCTTATACAAAACATATGGAGATGATCCCGACAAACACTCAACCGCTATTAGATTATAGCTGCTATATTAGCTGCTTTACCCCATGTCAAGGCTGGTGTCAATAGCTGATTGAGAGCTGTGCTTTACCTTTGCCCCCCCCCCTCCCAACACACACACACACCTGTGTTACCATGTGCTCACGTAAGCCTATGCATTACGATGTCGGGACACCTCACCATGGCTGCTGTTGGCTCACGACAAGTGTTCTAATTAGCGGCGTTCCCAAATCATGTTTTTATTTTTCTACAGAGTTTGTGAAATATAATCAGTTAGCCTAATTTTATTGCGTTTTCTAATGATGCTTGCCTTGAGCAATTGTACTGTGTTCCTTAGCAAACAGCCCATGTCAGGCAGCTAGATTAATCTTGATTACTTTAGCCCTTGATGAAGTAGGGCTACAATAATTCTCTAATTGGGGAATATTGCAGCGTTAGTAAAGAGTGATAGATAGACAGGGAGATAGATGTTTGGGTCCCGCTCCTGTGGTAATTGTCATACTATTTATGAGATTAGGGTGCATAAGTGGCGCAATGGTGGCAAAATATAGAAACTAACAAATAAACACAGATTGATGAGCCATTCCATTACCATGCTATTTCAGGCTCACTCGGGGCGTGGCACATTGCCTGCCCTGCCTGTCTGGCCTAATCAACCCATTATGGCCTAAACAGCCAATAGTCCCAATGAGCAAAAACATTGGGGCTGTCTGCTATTTGAGGCTGAGGTTTCACAACTCATAATTTATCTGTTCCCTGCTTAATATTGTGGCAGGCTTGATTAACATCTTTTATTTATATATACTGTATGTAGCTATAAGCACAGAGGATTCATATACGGCAGATGTGAGCTGTGAAAACCTGTGGAGATTTTAAAAGGCAGAAGGATCAAATGGATCAAATACATACTGATTGGATGACCGCCTGTGGAGGTTTTCAACAGCAAGTAGACATATGCTGAGGCTAGTGTTTTTCTCTCTCCTCGTCCCTCTCTCTCCTCATCTCTCTCTCTCCTCGTTTCCCTCTCTCTCTCTCTCCTCGTCTCTCTCTCTCCTCATCTCTCTCTCCTCATTTCCCTCTCTCTCTCCCTCTCTCTCCTCATCTCTCTCTCTCTCTCTCTCTGTTTTTGCTATTTGTGCTGACTATCTCTCTGATGCTTTGCAGGTTTGCTGAGTCTCATTTTGTTGCTTTTGGGGGGGGGTGGTGTATTCTGAACCCCCCTGACTGAGGAGTCTGCAGTGTGCATGTGTTCATGCATGCCCCTATGTGCGTGTGTTTGTGTGTCTATATGTGGAGACTGCCCTACAAATGCCCTCTAAGGGGTTAGACAGAGGCTGAGGTGTCCCTAACGCCCCCCCCACCCCACCCTCAGTAAGTGCATTGACTCAAGTTGACATTGGATATGGCACATCTGAGCTCCGTTTCTGGTGTCACCCCTGCGCCGTCAGCTTTCCCTTCACTTACTGCCAATGCCAACATCCATGATGTGGTCTCAACAAGAAGACGTTGCTGTTATGGTATATGTGATATAATGTTATCATTAACTAAATAAATATGGTAAATATGGTGTTTATTAACTTTTAATGTGCTGTGAAGTTCTGATGTTGTATATAATATGTATAGGTATGTAAGTATAAGGTAATTTTAAATGTGGTATTATATACAACAATGTCATATTTAACATGAATTCTTAAAACCAATTCATTTTCAGTCTCAGTTGAAATATGCCACGTCTAGAACTCCAATATGTCAATGTTTGGGGGGGGGGGGCAAAAAAGAAGAAGGCAAAGCAGAAAAAACATATTGAAGCATTCTTCCAGTTGCAGTGTGTGAGTGGGTAAGCCAGCCTTCCTTTGGTGCCCTGGCTGAGGAGCCCGCGTGTGGTGGGCTCGGGAAGCGACTGTAAATACGGCCGCTTGTCACAATAATGACAGAGTCGGCTCCATTCTGTTCTTTTGAGTTTATTTCTTTGATTTGCCACCGCTGACGACTTTGGCCTGGGCCGATCTCCAAGGTTACTGTCAGGATGAATTTGGTGTCCTTGGCTTTTGCGTCTTTCTGCAGGGCTGTCACATCCACTCAACTCTGAGCCCCGTACCAGCCGGGACCTCTGGCATACTGGGTATTAATAGAATATTGATACAGCCAAAATAGTGTGTGTGTGTGTGTGTGTGTGTGTGTGTGTGTGTGTCGTGGCAATTTATCTTTTTGTTTAATATTTTTTATTATTTTCTTTTGTATTCTTCTATTCTTTTCTTTCTTTTTCTCACCTCTTTTTAAACTGCAAATCCCTGTATCAGTGCTCCTGTGATCAAGAGTGGTTTAATTAGCGACTTTTTACTACCTTGGTGTCCCATTAAATTAATTATTAATTAAGCAAAATATAGGCGGGTTTAATGCCTCAATTATCTGAGAGGGTTTATTATGGCAAAAGGGGTTGAGCTGCTAGAGGAAGGTTCTTCTCTCTCTCTCTTTGTCTCCCTCTTTCTTTCCCTTCATTTCTTCTTTATATCTGTCTCTTTTCTTCTTTAAACTCCACATATGTGCACAACACAAGTAGCTTCTTGCTTCTTGGAAATTTCTAGCTAATTGCAAATGCTATCAGCACAACAATGGCACGGCCATATAAAACTGAAGTGACTGAGGTTGATCTGCCATTAAAAGAACTGGGACGGAATCCAATGTTTGGCTTAGCAATCCTGAGGACATGTCTTGGCACGGCGTGCCATCTCTCCGCTCAAGTAATATTATGTGGGGCGATGCCTTGTGCTGGATACCTGCTTCCTTCCTTCATGGCCCCTCCCTGGAGGAATCTTTGTTTGTGTTGTGTTGTATGGTCCTATGCATGTGTGCAACGCAACACACCAGTGCAAAAAAAGAAGCTCCATGCCACCGTGAATGCCAGCCAACACCAATGTATACTAAAGAGCTGGCAATTACCAAAACATTATCAAAGAGGCAGATCTTGGGGGGGAAAAATAAAAATGAAATAAAATCAATGAACCCGTGAGGCAGATAAAAGAAATCTTCTGAGACATGGGCATGGAGAATCCAGAGTTCCTTCGACAGAGCCTCTCCCCTCGGTTAAGCAGAGGACCTATGACAAATGGCAATTTATGAACAAGCACATTGATTTTGATATAAACATAATTATCATCGAAGCCTGCGCAAATTGGAATGATGAGATGGTGTGTTCATTATCTGAGAAACCACATGGGAAGTGTAATACTCTAATTAATTGTCTTTAATGAAAGCAGTGTTTTTGTGCAGTGTTGGATTACTTCTATGGCGCATTGTTTACAAAGGGAGATTGTCAACACCTCACTGGGTAGCACTGTACTCCGCAAAGCCAAGGCGCCCAGAGACGTTAAAGTCTTTCTTACACTATAGCACATTTGAATCATAGCAAAGTACTGTACAAATGAAAGGCAAATAAGACTATGAAATGTACATACAGTGGTATTTCAGCGCAGTATACTGTATACATATGATATCAGCAAATACATTTTTGATTTGATTTGAAACCATGGAGACAAGGAACTAAATGTATCAAGGTGTCTGTAATTGATTTAACTGTAGACAGATTTCTGTGGAAAGCTAACTATTTTAAAGCTTTGACAAAACTAAATCTTGAGGGAGTTCTAGACCTTTCTAAAATATGATACCTCTGGGTTTTTTTTTTGTCTTTTAATGGACATTGAAACTTTTCCCTCCTGATCTTGGCTTCTATCAGTAGCCTTTGAGCACTTCACGTTCATGAAGGCATCCAAAACTATTTTCAATAATTGATTCTGTACTTTAATTGAACAGCACGACTGAATGAAATAGCTCATTACTTTCCTCATTAGTTAATTATCGGAGAAGTAGGACAAGTCAATAAAACTGAAGGCAGTAAATTTCAATGCTAATTAGCGGCGTTTCCTCTGAGACATATTTAAAGGCAGATTAGTTACCTGAATGTCCCGTGACGGAATGGGTGGAAGGAAGAGACGAGAGCAGGCAAAGGTTAGCTGCTTCGTCGTCATTAAAGCATGAATTATTAGAGATGCGCCACTGTTAAATAACCAGCTAAAGAGGCGCCCTCCTTATTAAAATGTCTTTGGGTGAGTGTTGCTTATAAACAAGGGTGTCTATGGAGAGGGGATGAAGGAACTGTACTGTGAGAATATGGTACCCTACACTTGTCTGAGAAATTGTCTGAGAAAATCAGAAGAACGTGTACATATTCATAAATCAATAAGCTACATACTCAAATGTAGTGAATGAAATATAAGCAAATATAAAACAAGGTACAAAAAGGTTACAAAGTACAATTGATGATGTGTCTAGTATGTGTAAAAATAATAGGTCATTAACTTTAATTCATTTTTGTGTTTTGTTTTTTAATATAACCATGCCAATGATTGTTTTAATTTATGAAAGGATGTTAATTAAGGTAGATTATTGATAAAATTGATTGTTTTTGTTTGGCCACAAGACGGTGTTAATGGTGTTTTTTTTTTTGACAAACGGTCTGGTTGTGAAAGGCCAACGGCTGGTGCGTGGGTGTGAGGCGGGAGGCTGTGACATGCCGTGTACCCCGAGAGAGGCGCGGAGAACAAGGGGGCGCACCGGGCCGAGTCCCACACAAACATGTCTTTTTGACATGCAAATGAGCCAATGAGATACTTAACACCTGACATGGACCATGACTGTTTTATTCACCCCATCTAATCAAACTCCTCACCCCGCCGTCTTTGTTGCTCTTACCCTCCCTCTCTCCCACCCTCCCTCCTTCCTTCCCTCCCTCTCTCTCTCTCTCCATCTCCACTTGACTGTTTTTATCACGCCTCCCCTTCATTGATCCAGACCCTGCTTTTTGTAGTGTGTGTGTATGTGTACATGTGTTTATGTGTGTGTGTGTGTGTGGGGGGGGGGGGTGGCGTTGGCTGCAGCCACTGCGGACCCAGGGGAGGAAGTGACAGAAGGCTTCTTTTATTTAGCTCCTCCGCCTCACCGTGTCATCTGCTTAATCATGAGGCTAATCGACAACACCATCTCCCCGCGCTCCCTGGACAGGACAATGGCACCTTATTCATATTTAACACAAAAGCAGCGTTTAAGTCATTGCACGCATCTGAAGGGGATATTGTGTCTTATTGTTGTAACTCTCCGAGGAGTTTTTTTGAGGGGTTGAGGGTTGAGGGGGGTTTACCCCCTCCCCAAAACAAGCATATGCTTTTCACTTCTGGTGTTAAGCAGCTGGACTTGGTAGGGTCAAAACCAAGGCATTAATTCACATGATTAATTCAAATGCTTAATTCTGCATTATTGTGGGCTCAGATATAAAATTACCAAGACAAATATGTACTCCACTGAATAATGAATTACGGGGGTAAATTTAATTATGCAACAGGGCGTATAATAGTCGCCTCTTTCTTTGGACTAATCTCCTCTTCACCTCCACTTGAAGTGTGGTGTCAAATTCTGCCCAGTGTTTAGTCTGCGCTTTGTTAGCCCGTCTCAAAAAAAAGAGGGATTATTTAATCATGACTTAAACAGTCTCTTTCCAGTCTCCTGAGTCTATAACCAAATGCTCTCCGTGTGGCAGAGATTGCAAAGAGACTGCAGTTAAACACATCAACAGTTCACTTCTTTGTGAGTCCTACAATCACAAAGCTGAGTTAGCCGTGGCTAACGCCTTAATTCCCCTCTCACTGAATATTACGTTACAAACTGTATTGACAGTGATTACATAATAGACATATTAGCCACAAGACAGCACTAGTGCTGGGTTGATCCTGGTGCTTCTCCCTTGTCTCTCTCGGTTTCTCTAAAAGATTAAACAGGGTCATTAAGGACAGACAGAGGTTCATTTCGCTATTATGAGCCCTGAATTAATCATTAGGGATGCCATTTAATGACATACTTGGTGGGCTGATTACTTGTGTTCATGTTAATTACGATGGTTAACTACAGTGCACCTATGAAGGTCCTTTTGGTGTTTGGCCTGAAATTCCCCACTTCACCACACACACACACACACACACACACACACACACACACACACACAGAGAGACTGACACCCACACCCACTTTATTTTCTCCTTGAAGCAAATTAAAGAACATAAAAGAAACAGCTGTGTATTGCTCAGACAGAGCCATTACCCCTTTATCCTCTACTGCTGTAGAAAGAACTTAGCTGTGTCCTACAACATTAAAAAATGGCTGACATTCACCACACTTCTATGGAGGTAGTAAGTGTTTATCAATCTATCTGTGAGAAGCAAATCACACACACACACACACACCAGAAGAAAAGGCTGATACTATTAAAACAATGCCATTAAGGACCACCTCCATTTCCCCCTCAATAAAGGAGACGTCGGTGGGGAAAAGGGTTTGGGTGCTTGGCTCTAACGTGGTTAGCATTAGGGGAGGGACGGGGGCAAAGGGAGGTCAAGCTGGACACATCCCTGTTTGGCGGGACGTCATCCGTCAGGCTAAAAACCGCCATGGTTAGCATTGGGGGCAACGGCCCGGGGTGACATAAGGAGGGAGCTAGTGACTCCTCACACTCTTAGAAGCATGGAAGCACATAATAGGGTTAAGGCCCTGATGGCTATCAGAGACAAAAAGAAAAACTCTTGAGATTTTTTCATTCCACTGACAACCCCCCCACCCCACCCTGCCACTCACCCCCCCCCCCCCCCCTTCCAGCCCTTCTTAAATGGCAGTGGGGGAGGGGGGGGGGGTACATCCAGCTATTCCACAGAGATCTCTAAATGAAGATAGGACACAGCAAGAATGGGCTCTGCTCCCTTTGTGGTGGCTGCCAATATTATTTGTGGAAAGGGGCTTGTCCAAACACAGAGCTGGGCCCACGTCTTCACAAATTGTAAGATGGGAGAGGTTTATTTTCTCAAGATTAAAGTTAAGGGGTCGCGTTTGAAAGATACGCGGCCTCATAGCGCAATTTGCTTTTATTTTTTCCCCTATCGTCCTGTCCCATGATTAAATCATCAAGAGAGCTTTGAAGCAATTAAGAGGCCCTTTTGTCGGTGTCATTAATTTATTTATTTCTCATTACATTTTTATCAGCATTTATTTTCTCTTTCTTTTAGTGTGATTGTTATAAAAAAAAAAGAGAAACATTTTTCATCCTCGCTTAGCTTGGTCATGTGATGAAATGAACATGCTCCAAACGTGAAATAAATGGGGTCTCTGAGTGCGGCAACAAGGAAGAGCACTCTTTCAGGAACATGGTTTTATTATCTTCTTTCCTCGTGAACAACAGTGGATTAACTCAGTTCCCCATCTTGCCCTGCTTGTCTCATTCCTTTGGACCAATGACAATGCTTTGATTTCTTTCCCCCCTACTCAACCCATAGAGCATAGGCTTAAATGCTTTCCTGAAAAGGCCTTTAGAAAACCAGCAGAACTGAGATAACTTCTTCTGAGAATTTTTTTCCTGCTCTCTCTCTCTCCCTCTTTTCTCTGTCTCTTGCTCTCCCTCTCTCTCTCTGTTTTACAATCTCATTAAAATGGGCCTTTGTTTTCCCACTTTATATGCTCTGATCTCTCGCTCAGGACCAGTCAAGAGGCTGAGAGGGAGTTTGAAAAGGCCCCCAATGTCACAAAGAGGCAGCTTGTTCAGTGATCATAATAAGCCTGCCCCTCTCTCTCTTTCTTGTCATTCTTTTGGGGAGGAAAAAAACAAGAAAGACAGAAAAAAATGCTGGAAAGGTCACGGGCTGGCGAGATATCGTGAGAACTTAATGAAAGTTTTATAACTCTTGAAATGTTTATGACCCTTACACTCACCAGCTTGTCTGTCCAATTACTGGGCAAGTCGGCGAGGCCACGTGGGCACCGTCTGGGGTAGAACCCAGGTGAGGGGCGGCGGGAACCTGAACTCTGGGGCCAGGCTGACTCCTCTCACCCCCAGGGAACTTTGGGAACTTGTAGACCTGTTTCAGATGTGTCAAGTACGCTATGCACAAAATAGAAAACTTCTTTATTTTTTCAGTACTAATATGTTCTCCATAGAATATTTGTACGCAAAACACAGTTCTATTCTTCAGCAGTAATTAAGCTTTGTTTCAAATAACTCTTCATGGAAACATTCTTAGAAGAGCATTTAAATAATTTACAATGGCAAATATATTTTTTACATTTTCAAGCTTTCTTTAAGAAACTTTAGTTTGGAAACTGCCATGTATAGCTCACATTCTCTTCTCTGCTGGAATCCTATGCTTCCCTGCAGCTATAATACAATGGAATCAGATGTGATCAATCTGATAGCTACCCAAATAAAATATGTATATTTCGTTACAGACATGTAAATTCATATGTGAATACAGATCTCTAAACTGCAAATATGAACATGACCACCTCTTCACAGCATTTCCACTCACAGTCATCTACATATAATATTCACAATAAAGATCACCTCTCTGTCGGGCTCGAAAAACTGCCCTTGATGATGTGATCAAGCGAGACAGCCTGGGCAATTTCAGCCGCAATCGGTTCGCTCACCTGCTAAAATGAGTATTAGCGCGGCCGATCGTTACACGTGACAGTGCTTATTGAATTACCCCTCCTGCGGAGTCTGGTGGGGATCCATCTTAAGACTATGGACGACCTGTCGTCGTGTGCCTGAGAAGACATCAGGGCTCAACTGAAACAAATGACAGAATCTATCGCCTCGAGGCATGTACACCCCCCCCCCCCATCCTACCACCACTTCAACCCCCCCCCACCCCCCCCCACCCCCCGGTCCCCCCCCCCCCCCCCCTCCCCCGTTTCACTCTTGCTTTCTTGCTCTCGAACAGCTAAGATGGGGAAAGCCATTGCTGTCCACAAAATATGATCAAGCCCACGCCGTAATAGGATTCATAAACATGGCTAAATACAATTTGGTGAAATGTATTTCAGGAAAAAGACAATCATTTACAACTTCTGAGGGGGATTTAGAATAAGTATGTTTGTATGCAAATCCGCAACACGTTTTATGTACTCTGCTCCCGCAGTTCATGAAAGCGTATTAGATTTATGGCAGTGCCTGTGCATAATTGTGCGGGGTGGGGGGACAGGAGTGTTGGGATTTATAGAAGGTCCTCTTTGGCAGCCTTGATTATAGAAAAAAAAGCTCTGCTTTCACGCCTCTGACACTGGGAACAATCCTATTGGGCACGACTGCTAGGGTTCGCCAACGTTGCCAGACCAGTGCATCGACATGGGACGTCGCCAGCTCCTGTGATCTGACATATTCTTCAGGCATTAAATAAACACCCTTCCAGAAAGACCCCCTCTCACAACAAAAGACAAGAGCTACCCAACGTCCCATTAATGTGAACCACCTATGGCATTTTTTTTTATAGTTTAAGTATAGTAGTAGTTATAGTAGTAGTATAGTAGTAGTTATAGTATATTTACCAGACTATATACACAAATACAAAAACAAACATGATTGCCGTCATGAATAACTAAGTACTATATTGGACAACACTGAACAAGTTCCCAAAAGAAATTCAAACTTTTAGGAGAGAAGTCAGAACAGTCGGTAGGTGACATATGAAGCCATGATGGTATACTGTGATACTTAAACAGTTTTATGAGCTATGTAAAAATAAATACTGTGGATTTAGGGAAAATGCCACTAAATGTTTCAGGGTATTGGGTTTTTTACTTAGACCTTTATGGCTAAGGGCATACTTACAGCCTCATCAAAGCCCAGTAAAGAAAACAGTGAAATGTGAACAGGCATCAATAAAGACACATTGGTCATTGAGAAAACCAGAAAAAAAGAGAAAACCAGTGAACTCACTAATACGTCTAAGCTGGTCCATTCTAAACAGTTGAGCGTTTTAATGTAATAAAATCCAATTTACAAACTCATTTATTACCAATTTATTACCTATAAATTAACATGGAGCACCTGCTTCGAAGCCCCTTTAACTCTGATTAAGTTGGGTCTGGTTTCCCGCAAACCACTCTCTCGCTCTGTTCTTCACCAGAGCTGAGTAATTCCCACACAATGTGGCATGAATTTGGGGCGTCTGAGACGGTGGCCTCCATCTTTTTCTTGTGACCCCTAAATGAGGAGGTGGGGTGAGGTGGGGAGGTTGGGTGTGTTTTCTTGGGCAGACAGACTGAAGCAGTTCAAAGGAGATCCCTGCAGCTTACATAAACCACACTCAATTGCCACAAAGAGGAAACTCAATTTGCAGGGAGCTGTGCTGTATACTTTTTATAGGGGACCTTTTAGTCATTAGGGCCAGAGACTTAGGCCTGGCTCAAAGAGTAGGCGTGTAAAATAATGAAGACAGACACACACACACACACACTGAGAGAGAGAGAGAGAGAGAGAGAAATGCATGCTCCAATGCAACAACAATGGTGAGTCAGAAGAAAAACAAACACATAACAACGCCTGAGAGTGGTGCACTTTCACCAACTATATTAGACCTCTCTTCAATACACAACACTTTTGTAATATTGTTTATTCTGCACAGAATAAAGCATCTATTGGAATCCTTGACATTTGATAGAACTAAACTTCTTGGTTCCTAAGACCAACATTAACTTGATGGGAGGGAGAACCTTCCTTCCACCCAAGAGGGGAAGGGGGGCCTCTATGCTCGTGGGGACCCCTGGTACCCCGTGTGGATTTATCCTATAACAACCACAGGCACGTTTGAACTCTTTCAGCACAGGATGTGTAATCCCGCCACCTCTGCATCTTCCCATCTCCAGGCGTGGGTGTGTGGAGGGGTTGGGGGTTAGGGGTAGCCAAAAGATGCAGAATGAAGTGAAACAAACTAAAGCACACCATTGCTAGATATCTAAATAGCTGGACATTGTATCTTATGGTAGAGTGAGGGCATAGGGACAGATATGTCCAACAACATCAATAGGATGCCTGGTTCTACAAACAGCCATATACATCATGTGCTGATGTGTTGACTGGTTTTATAGTATAACTTATCACATTAGTCTCAATTCACACAAGGTATAATGCTATTCACACCTAGTAACTGCAATACCATATATATTACACACTAATAAATGACACTGGTAACTTTTTGCATTGAATACAAACACAATCCTTCTAGATCACTGTTTCACCTTGTTCTGTAATAGTTAGAGTTGCATCATGGGCATGAAACACGCACAGATGAACTTTTGCCTCTCTCTTTCTCTCTCTCATCTTCGCAGCTATCTCCCCGATGCCACTGTATCCTCCTGTGCCCTTTCATCCCTCTTTCCCCATCCTCTCTTTCTCTTCTTACTCTCTCTTTCTCTCTCTCTATATGTGGCAGATTAATGACACCTAATAATATCGGATGGTCCTGGACATTGTCCCGTAATGAGAGCCATTCCCAGTGGGTTACTGAGGTGTCACCACTAACAAATTCTCCACTGCAGCGTGCAATTAGCCAGTTAAAGGGAGCGGTCCAGCACCACTACATCAGCATCATGGGGGAAAGACGAATGGAGGGAGACAAAAGAAAAATGTCCTCAAACGTTGGGAGCGAGTTTGTGTGAATGTATGTTCCATGTTGTTGTATGTGAATGTTTGTTGTTGTGTGTGCATATGTGTGTGTAATTTATACAAAATGTGTGTGTGTGTGTGTTGGTTTGTTTGCAAGGATGTTGTAGTGCATGAGTATCTGTGTGTTGCAGTAAATATTTAAGTTTGCAATGTTTGCAAGCCCATCCTTTTAATGAATGTGTGTATATGGGGCTGCTGAGAGACTGACCGGAAGACTTTATTTTTACTGTGTGTGTGTGTGCAATGTGAGAGCACAGCTAGTGGTTATGAGAGACAAATACACAAGTATGTGTGTATGATATCTAAGTATGTGTATATGACACAAACACAAATTTGTATGTATGTGTGCGTGTATGTGTGTGTTTGATGTGATAATCTAATGTACAGTGTGTGATAGATAGATAGATAGATAGATAGATACTTTATTGATCCCCAGGGGAAATTCAAGTGTGTAAGTGTGAAGGAGATGATATGCATGCTAGCATGTGTGCGTGTGTAAGAGGGAGTGTGTGTGTGTGTGTGTGTGTGTCTAAGGGTGTATGTATATGTATGCATAGTGGCTCCGAGGGTTAGCTCTGCTGCTCCCACTCTTCCCACTGTGATGAGCATTTGGCAGGGTTACCTTTATGGCAACATTATTCCTCGGCTGGCTCCTGGCAGGCTTTCATTACACCTTCACCAACGTTGAAATATTTTCTGTAAAATGTCAGCATATGTAAATGAGCCGCCGCTCCCATTCCCATGTCATGTTTTGCTGAAAGTTGTCGCAACCTTTCTCTTTAACTCGACTCCCCGCGGATCACACGTTTTTTATATTACTTACAGAAACACAACGCAGCAGGGCCTTCCCTCCCTGAACAAACTTCAGAAAAAAGCAATCAGAGAATTCATCAATTGATCAACAGACCTCCCTGTTTTGGATCTGCACTTCCCTTGACTTCCCATGGTTACTACATTCTTAGCAAGCTACCGCATCTTCCATGTGCACCCTCTGTAGCCCAGTGATTACAAACCAAGAGCGTCCAGACTCTGTACAGGCATTATGTGGATGGATCAATAGATCCATTTACCTTTCATAATCAATCTCACAGCCAAGTATTTCAGTATATGTCTTAAACTGCTAACAATCACAAATGAAAGGAGAATTCCAGTGATTTTTCACAAAGATCTCTGTTTCTCGAGGTCACAGAGTACTGTCAGTTCAAAGAAGCCCCCATGCCCCCAGAGTGTAGCTGCAGAAATCGAGCTAAGTAGAACCGACTGTTTTTGGTTTTTGCTAGAATTCTCCTTTAAGGCCCCCAACCCTGTTCTGACCTCAGATAGACAACAAATTAATTCACCAATCAACCAGTTGAGCTCTCTAATAGAGTTTTAATGGAAGTTGCTACAATCTCCTATCAGCTGCCAAGTGAACCAAGCCTTTTTTATCTATCAACTTACTAGAAAAAATGACACACGTCCAGGGTAGGAATTTCACGGCGGCCACGACGGTCATGGCCGTCGTAGCCCCTTGCATTGGCCGTGAGGCCCCTTTGAAAATCAGAGGTTTACAGGCCACGGTGGCCTTGGTGCCCCCTTCTTTCAATATTCTGCTTTGTGTCCTACTAATAGCGATTTTTATTTAGCCTGTGGCCTGTCAAAATAATCTTAGCATTCACAGCGCAAATTAATTTAGTCTTTTACGCAGTGGAGAAAGTGACAGCGCAAGAAAGAAAGTGCGTCCAAATTCCCCCTTTTTCAGTTAAACTACTCGCGAAGTAGCCTATTCATCACACAGACATCACAAGTATCACATGAAAGAGCTTTTTCTCACCTTTTAAACGATGTTAGCCGATAATTGCTGTGTTGAACGGTTCGCGAGAAAAGTAAATAATATAATTCAATTTAATCATACATTCTACTGAAGGTTTTGCGTCCCATGATCTCCCTACCCATTCATCTCGGTGGAATACTTTACGAACCCTTCTTTTAACACATGACAAACCATATATCAGAATAAACAGGAGACCTTACCGAACACAAAGGTGTAAAGCAGTCCCCTGTACAGTTAGCCGTTCCAGAGTAATCCAGTTTTGAATTTGCAGTAAAGTTCGACATACATGGATGTCTCCAAATGTTGGCTTTTACACTGTTCCACATGATTTCATAACGGGCCAAATACAAAATAAATGTTACAAATATCGCCTAGATATTGGTAAATCAGAGGACAGCTGACTAAGAGTTTGTGAAAGTAGCCTTAATGATCACAAAATGCTAAGCATGCATCTAGGCTATTTGAGTTTCTTAAAGCTGAGCTTTGCTTAAATTGTTCAATACATGATTTCATAACAGGCCAAATATAAAATAAATGTTATATATAGCCTATATATCTGTAAATATTAGATGATCAGATGATTTACAGTTCTATATAATATGTCATGTTTCATGTTTTTGTAATGTTTCATACAGTGATGCAGGTCTATTGCAGTGAATAGGCTAAATACAACTTTGATCATTTTTTATAGCCTACTACTGTATCGTTAACTTTGGCCTTGGGGCCCTGACATGTGGCCTTTGTGCCCCCCACCAAATATGCCCAACTGAAGGCCAAGTGGCCTTGCCCCCAGAATGGTGAAATTCCAAGCCTGCACACGTCCCACTTTTCTCCTCTGTGGAAAAGTGATCAATGAATAAATCACTGGATCAATATGGTTTAATTCTGAATGTGATTCACTCCATAATGAGGGAGCACATGGCAGAGTCCTTCATTGGAACTGCATTATGAGAGGAGGTAATGATATCAGTATGAGAATGCTACTACTGCGGTTTGATGGGATTCTGCTGCTCTGAATGTGAGTGTGTGATGCTCTTTCACATCCACCGTCAGACAGTGCAAGGCCTGAAGCCATGACAAAAAGCTAAGGGCCTCACATACTCCCATCCGCCCTCTCTCTCTCTTTCTCTCGCACTGTCTCTCTCTCCCATTCTCTCTCTTTTTTTCTCTGTCTCTCTCCCTCTTTCCCATTTTTCTCCATCTCTCTCTCATCCCCCCTCCCTCTCAATCTCTCCCTCTGCCTTTCTCACTCTGTCTTTCTCCTGTCCTCTGTCCCTTTTCATCCCTCTCTCTTCAGATGCCCAGTGGCGGTATGAGAGAGGACCAGTCGACCAGTCATCCACGATGTGACAGTCGGAGCAGGAAGCGAGCGTCTGTCTGGTATTGCCGCGCCATCGCCAATCTATCCACTCATCACCCTCTGATCAAACTTCAACATGAGAAGAGAAACAGACGACGAGCAGGCAATGGATTAAATATGTCTCACTTAAATATTCTGTTGGTGTCTGAATCCAGTGTGAACACAAAAAAAAGACAAGAGGAGAATTTCCTCACTCACAGGCAACGTTTTTGAGAGATGAGTCAATACGTCGAGCGAAGATAAGATTGCTAAAAAAAAATTCAATCTGGGCCATGCTTATGAGGAAGACAAAAAAAAACAAGTGTTTGTAGGCAGCAGATGAACTCAACGAGTAAACCTGGCAGGCTGGTAGAGGCGGTCTGGTAAATTCTGTGGAGGAGGAAGGCCTTGGCACTCCCAGGTACCAGCAGTAGCTTGGCAATTTACCCCCCAACACACCCCTCCCTACAAATAACTCATCTCCTCAACCCCCCCCCCCCCCCCCCCCCCAAAACAGACACCAGACATTCTTCATATCATGGCAGTGAAAAATCCATCACAACTTACAGTCTCACCAACTATACACTTTGCTTTATGCGAGAATTAGATGAGAATTAGAGCTGGGATGTCAAAAGTAGAACATCTCTCAAACATGAGCCCACTGGGAAATATATTGAGAGAACGTGTGCTTATGAACTTTTAAAAGTTCTGCTTGTAAGGAGAGGAAGAAATCATCATAACAATGCTTTTAAAAAGTCACCAAAACTGAACAGTAAAATGCCTGGATCACCAGAGCACTTGGCTCAGAATTCATCTTTAAACGGTATAAGTTAAAGTAATTTACTTCATTCTCATAACCAGGCTCCTTCCTATCATTTATTATGAGCTAAATGTGTGCAATAATATAAGAAATCAAGTTAAGCGTTGGGGTGTGATTATTATACATTTGCATGTAGATTTTGGTGTCTCCTCAAAACAGAGCTACAATATTGCAATGCAAAGGAAGGGAAAAAATCCACCTCCAATTCAATTATCATGTGGGGTGGAATACTCATAATGTTATTGGAAACTCAATTACCCAGACAACCCATGTCTGGAAATTAGCAGAAGTTAGCTAAGGCAAGTCAGCATTGAATTCATCAAATATGGATTATCACAATATTGCATGTTCACTTTGATTCTGGCCGAAGACAAACATTCACAGTCGCTGGTACACACTCCCTGTGTATGTGTGTGTGTGTGAGAGAGAGTGTGTGAGTGAGTGAATGAGTGTGTATTATTCATGAACGGCGGTCTGTTCTATTATATATACAAAACTGATTCTGAGCACTTGGCCGGAGGCTACCAGGCACAGACATAGAATTAATTTTATTATATACACATGCATGATAATTGTGTGTGATTCAGTCAAAAGACAAGTGTATGATCCCACTATGATTGCAAAATAATAATAATCAAAATAATAATAATAATAATAATAATAATAATAATACCAATAATAATAATAATTGCTATTATTTAATGCCCTTAGGGTTTTTTTTAGATGAATGTGAGGCCCCTAGACTAACATAAATCATTTCTTACAGTGGTTGAGGCCATGGCATTAATGCATAAATGGTATGCTGCTCATATATAAAGGAAATTACTTTGGAATTAAACACCAGTCTACAGGTCAGACAGGAGAAGGGAGATAAGCGTGTAAGTTCATTAAAAATATTAATGAAACATCTCTCTGTGTTATTCGGCGAGCATAAAGACGGCCGTGTGCTTGAATATCACACTAATACAGAATTTCCTCTGGCTCATATACATGGAGATTTGCTCATAGTGTGTATGCTTCCAGACAACCCTTGGGTTTCCATACTATCTACTTCTCCTCAGTGAGCATGGTATATCCAACTGTCAGCAAATGAATTACACTGCTACCCTGTGTGTGTGGTATATTGTATTACAGAAGCTGACTTTGATGGACTTTGTCACCAGTATCATTCACTGATGACCTGCTGTTGGTGAGAGAGAATCTTTAATATGCATAGAATGATACCTACAGTATGTCACAGGCCAACTGGCTTATACAGACTTGCACACACACACACACACACACAATTGCTCTCTCTCTCTCTCTCTCTCTCTCTCTCTCTCTCTCTCACTCTCTCACACACACACACACACACACACACACACACACACACACACACACACACACACACACACACACACAAATATAGTATGTATGAAAGACAGACACACATACACAAACAAACACACCCACTATCTTGCATAGTGTGTTCAACGTGTGCGGCAGGTTGATAGCGTTTGTGCTGCATAAGGCTGGAAAACACAGGCAAGTTCCACCCCTGCTGCAGTGTGCGCCCCAGCCCCACCACTGAGCGAGCGCCGTCTCTCCTCCCTGCTACGGAGCGGGCGACATTGGCGAGCAAAGCCAAGTTGGGAACAGCCCGCAAGACGACTTCAATTCCACTTTATCAGGGGAGAGCACATTGCCTTCTCACAAGGGTGTAATTTATTTGTGCCTGTTTCAGCCCGAGATTAAAGTTTAATTGGGACTGACTGGCAGCTCCCAAGTTTTGACTAATTCTCCTTATCGGGAGTCCTTACTGACTTGCTGAGGGCGATGTGAGGGTCTGTGTGTGGTAGCCGTGCCCACACACACACACACACACACACACACACACACACACACACACACACACAAACACACACACACAAAGTCAACACTGTAATCTGTAATCCTTTTTTTAACATTGGCCCAATATGTTGAATACCTGGGACTTCCAACACTGTGGGTTAACTATCTCTCCTTTCTCTCTTTTCTGTCTCTCTCTCTCTCCTCTGTCTTCCTCCTGTCTCCCTCTCTTTCTGCCAAGGTCCTTACAACCCTACGGATTGAACACGCTGTAATTAGACATGCATCAGATTATTTACCGCATAACATAATTGATTCATACAGGAAGAGACCTTCTGAGTCAGACTGGAATAACCATTATTTTCTTTCACACACTGCTTTGTACAAAAGTAGTGGAACTATTCTGTACACAAAATACCAATTTAGACCGAAAAAAAGAGCTGTCTCTCAACACATTTCTCTCAATTACTCTGTTGAGATAGCATTTCCTGATATCCCTTCACTTGCAACTAGATCACATACAATTTAGAAGATCACAGACGTGTATGTGCCAAAGAGAGCAAACATAGCCCCAATGATTCACTCCTGTTTGATGGCCTAAATCAGAATTGGAAGACATTTCATCTGTGACCTGTGGTATTAGTAACAGCTATTAAAAGCAATCAGTGAAATTGAGGGAGGATGTTTGGGCCAGGACTGAGCTGGGCATCAACGTCAATGCCTTAGCTTGTAAGTAATGTCTCTAATTAGATGCAGTGGTGCACTGACGCTGGCTACAAATGGGACACACTGGATTACACAGATCTCTGGGGGAATCAAAGCAGCCTTCTGAGTGAACACATTAGCACACAGCCAAAACGACTGAACAAGTTTGCTAGCATGCCATTTGGTTAGTACAGTGCACCATTCATAAGCCTTCTGAGTGAACGCATTAGCATGAAGCCAAAACAACTGAAGAAATTCACTAGCATGCCATTTGGTTAGAATGGTGCACCATTCATTAAGCCCCAGAAAGCCTGCAT
Source organism: Alosa sapidissima (assembly GCF_018492685.1). Taxonomy (NCBI): domain Eukaryota; kingdom Metazoa; phylum Chordata; class Actinopteri; order Clupeiformes; family Clupeidae; genus Alosa; species Alosa sapidissima. Next base: position 2,516,445 of record NC_055973.1, read on the forward strand.
AAAAAAAATATTATACTATTATTTTGTCACACAGCCATGTGTGTCAAGAAAAGTGTAACAGAAAAGTGTTAATTGCATGCCTTTTCTGGGTCACAGACACCCAGGGTGAGAAGGTAGCGTTTTTATTTCTCCCTCCCTGCTGGAGTTGTAAGCACGTGCTAAAGTGCATACGTGTGAGGTGTGAGGTAATTCACACTGAGGCAGGTGTGGGTGAAATGGTGTGTGTGTCACTCTCTGTGTGTGTGTGTGTGTTTGTGCGTTTGTGTGTGTGTGTGTGTGTGTGTGTGGGGGGGGTGTTGTACCAGAAGGTAGGAGGGGGTTGTAGGGGCGCAGCCAGTGCCGTCCAAACCAGTTTCTCACCTGCCATGGCAAATCTGGGATTATGCCAAACTCCCAGGTAGCCTGGGTCCAGTGCACCCAGCTGGGACCGGCACGCTCTCATAATGCAAATGGCGTGTTAATACGCAGTCCCCAAGCACATAATGTGTGCCGCGCCATGAAAGCTGCCACTACCAGCGACACCTGTGGGAACGGAATTCCAGCAAGAGTGGGGAGTGGGTGGGTGGAAAAAAAACACATGAAAAAAAGACCCCACGGATCCCTTTGAGCTTGTGCTAATGTTATTTCACACAGGCACTTTGGGGGACGCCTCGACGGGAACAGGGGTCATTTCCACACCATTGGACACTTCCAGGGAGTGTGTGTATTAGCCAATTACGCCAGCCTGATGAGTGTGGGGTGGCAACTCAAGCTGAACGATACAAGTGAATGGGGACATGGTCCCTTTGGGGACGAGCTAGGACGTGTTTGTGAGATGGTGGCATAGAAGAATGTCCTCAGTGGCTGTGGCCATGCTGTGTGTGTGTGTGTCTTTGTGCGTGTCGTAAATGCAATGTCCACCTCCCTGAAGCACAGCACATCTACGGTGAGCTGTGAAGTCCACAAGAGGCGAGGCTGTTTTTTAATTTGAGCCTCAGATTTGAGTGGGGACTCGGGGGGCAGAAGTGTAAAGCCCCTGTCATTTCTCCTACACTCATCTGCCCTAATGAAGCATGGGGAGGGAGGTGAGGGGTGGGGGTGTGGGGAGGGGGGCAAGAGGGGAGTCCTCTCTGGGGCCTTCCCCGACTGGCGCTAATTTCACCTGACACCGCCGACAACCCGCTCTGTCTATCACACTTCATCAGACTCAATCAGACTGGCCGTGAGATGTGCCCTGCCATCCGCCATCACCAACACACCGCTACCACCCAAGCGTCTACCACAACCACGGACAACACCCCCCGACCGCCACCACCCTCAGCTCCCACCTGACACACTCCCCAAATGAAGGCACCTCATCTGAGAGGGGAGATCCATGAACAACCCCCCCTCAAAACGCCACAGAGCCTTCTCAGGTGTCTCCCCTGGTGGATCAGATTATGTCACCATTATGATGCCTAACATGCATAAATAGCTTATCTGCTCTGTGTACAACAACGGGTCTTTTAATTGTTACAGCAAAGCACTGGCCACAGCACCATAGGATTTTGGAGTTTTATATAGAACACACTTACTGTACAGTATGTCATTTGGAGAGTTTTGCAACATACTGTACACAGTCAAAAGTTTTGGGCGCAGCATTTTCAGATTACTTTTTGTGCTTCCATAATATTGCAAAAGAGTTCTCCAATGTTTTATCAGTTAGTCTTTTAAAATGATATCAGATTAATAAACAGAATGTGCCTTTGGAACATTGGATGAATGGTTGCTGATAATGGGCAATGTATATATTGCATTAAAGATCAGCCATTTCTTTCTACGACAGTCGAGAACTCCTTTGCAATTATATAAGGGCATAATGTAATCTGAAAACTGTCTGGAAATTTCTAAGTGGGCCCAAACTTTTGACCGGTAGTGTATGTACAAAGAAACAAATACAAACAAAGTAATGGTCTTTGATAGTTTCAGGCACCTGAATCATCTGTTATTCCCTGATGACTATCGATGTCTACCCAAAAAAGGGCTCATCTTGGACGATAAGAGCCGAATTTTAGAGGTCAAGCACTATACAACAGATGGTATCAGGCTGCAGTGATGAATCGAACAGTGAAGCCAAATATGAGGTTGCCAGTTATGATAAAAACTGCTGTTCTGCATACGGACACTATTTTACTTGGCTGAAGTTTGACGCAAGCTGATGATGCCTATTGGCTGGGAGGTTTAGTCATCTGTGGCTATATGACGTGCCTCTCCACTAGCTGGCATCACTCATGTTTTTTTTATTTATTATATTTTTTTTATTCAGATGTAAAAACCTGTTTTGCCCCATATGTGCACACATTTCTCTACTGACACTATTTTTTAGTTTTGCTTTCAAAACTCTCCTCTTGTTGTCCAAGATACAACAGTCTTTGACTGTCACTATGAAGAAAACCCTAGACATGCTTTGTCTAGTTAGTATTGTGTTTGCTTAGTTAAAAAAAAACAACAACAAAAAAACGGTTTTGTTTTGACTCTAGTTCAGCTAATGTTGCTCATTGAGATCCAATTTGCTTGGAGCCAAAGCACACCATCACTTGGTTTATTCATCCGGCACTAGGGCTTAGCCAAAGAGTCATGCTTGAACATATTCAAATGTGTAAAGCTATTAAATGTTCATTTGCACAACAGATGAGAGCCCACGTGCTGCTTAATCAAAGACTGCTATGCTTCGATGTCTTTCAATAAGAACATTCCAGTGGTGTTGACCAGGTTCTGCTTGGGGTAAACACACAAGGCATATTCAATGGAAGAATATTTTTTAACCTTTTTTTTTTTTCAAAAGCACAAGCACAATTGTCCCCAGAGGACACATTAAGGTTGAGATTTTAACTTCAGTGAAATGAATCAAATTAATAATATGCCATCGGCTTTGGCAGACTGCCTTGACAGAAAACCGCCATGTCAATCATCATAGATTGAGCAGTTCCTGCATAATTTTCCAGTGAAACAAAAAACAATCAGGTATAACTTAAACTATCACGTTTATTTACACCTCATTGTAGCTCAAATATATTGTGTATTTCCCCTGCCAGTGACTTGAGGGTGCATCACAGAGTATCAAACAGAATTATGAAATTAAAATATTCATAAGTGCAAATATCCATGTATTTTACCAGGACAGACTTGCTGTTGCAAAGCACTGTATGGCCAGGAGAGGCCGTTTGATAAGAACTATTGGTGAGGATAAGGGCTGAATTAGAGAGTAATCATCCAGGCAGATGGGCTGAGAATTAGAAGGGGGCCTCGTTTGCGCAATGACCGTCTCCTGAGCTCGCCATACGGCTGTGGGGCCGCATGTGTCCGCGGCGCTGGGGACGGCAAAGCCATGGGATGCTGGGTAAATGAAGCGCGTCTGGACTGTCTGCCATCTCACCCAGCCGCTAGACATGGACGTGCTGCACAGCACTTGTGATAGGCTTTCATTGTAGCACATCTGAGATATGTTCCACACAGTAGAAGCACCTCTTTGAATCTTTGAGGAGCTCTTTACACTTAGAAGCTGATGAGTAAAAAGTCCTCCATAAGTTGTAGAGGCTGTATGCTCTGCTATGGATAAACTACAATATTGTTTTTTAACAGACTGTTAAATAGATAATGTAAAAAAGCCTAAGGTAGTCTCAAGTAGGATAAGGGCATAGACTATGTTCTTTGTGTATTGAAAGTCTTACAAATGTAATTTATTATAGAGTAAAACTTCTACAGTATTTTCTATGTATTGCTGGAATTGTCTTGTATATTGGAAATATGATTCCCATGTATTATTTATTCACACTTAAAATAGATAAAAATAAAATATAAAATGCTGACAAAGTAAATATTATACGACTTTCACTTCAGGGAACCAAGCCTCTATCAAAAGAGCAGCCACTAGCCCATGGGTGCTCTCCCCCGTTGTTCAGCTCCAGCTATGCCTTACCTCCGGCTCCCTCTCCCCCACCACCACCACCACCACCACCACCAGCACCACATCGCCTCCACTGCCCCTGCCCTCAAACCTCCCTTCAGGTTAGCTTCACGGTGCTCCACCTCCGCACCGGGAGCTTGTTGCCATCTTGACTCAGTCATAACCGCAGCCGTTGTCAGAAAGCGTTTTTGACGGAGGGCTCTGTGCAGGGGGGGTTGTTGAGTGAGTGGGTGGGTTGTGGTAGATGCAGAGCAGGTTGGGGGGTGAGGTGGGGGGGGGGGATGTTGGTCTCAGCGCCCAGGCTGCAATGGAGACTCATGCGGCATCATCCAGCGGCCATACACACCCACATACATACACACAAACAGACACACACACACACACGTGTTGCTGAGCTGATGCTGCCTGACACAGTCAAAACACGGCCCATTGTCCACGCTTAGGGGAGCGCCTCAGATGCGCGGCACGTGTGCATCATACCCCACCTGAGCGGACGTGAGTACACCGAGCGTGGCTCTCAAACGTTGTCTGACCTTGCAAACCTGGTCCGTGTCAGTGGTGGTCATGTTACAGTAAGGGCTGGAAGAGGAAAAGACGCATCTCAGGTTCAGGAGAGTCATAGACATATGTCTGTGCTGTTCAACTGCACGGGGAGAAAGACAGAAAGAAAGAAAGAAAGAAAGAAAAAAAGAAAGAAAAAGAAAGACAGAAATGGACAGCGAAACAATAAAGAGTCTAGCTGCTGCACATCACAGAAATAAGGGTGGCTTACAAAGGTGGGATTAACTGCATTTCATATTTCTTGAGCCATTTAATGCCTTGAGAGCTCAGTGCAGTGGCATTGGCTCAGACAGGGGAGTAGGTAGCAGTGCACTGGTGTCTTGCTACTACTAGAAGTACAGCAGTATTTTTGTCAAGTTGTGGGCAGGTTCTATAAGCAAAGTTGTGCTCATCTTCTTTGGACGTCTATCCAACCCGTACAAAATGTCCACACAAGTTGTTTTCAAATGTGTATTCTTGTGATAATGTGCCACACTCATGTTTGGCCCTATGATACTACAAGCACACTGAAAAAAAAATATTAAAAATATATATATATTGTAGAAGTGTCACAGAGATTTCACCTTTGTTATTATTTTTTCTTTCTATATGAAAGCGGTGATGTGTTTTGCTGGAACACTCGCTGTCATGGGAAAGCAGCCGGAGTCTGAGTCTTTTTGAGGTCATTCGGTGCAGGAAGTGCAGTGGGTGCAGAATGGTGTTGGCACTTACTTGCTCCATCTAAAGCTCCTGGAACTGAAAGCTGGGGTCAGGCGAAAGGCTATAGATGAGAAGTGACGGCCCCGTTGTTCCGTGCCATCCTCCTTATTCTGCGCTTCCCTGTTTCCATTTTGTATGCAACCGGGTCGGATAAAGCCAAGTCCACACGGCGATGGCGACATTATCCGCGTGTACCAGTACGCACAAAAGGGACACAGGAAGCCCGAATAGAAGGATGGAGTCGGCGAGTATCCATTAAGACACAAGCTTCACTTCTTTCACACAATGCACTGTGGTGCTGGCCCATTTAGCCTTATTTCATCGACTCTGCAGAGTGCTTTTATGTGTCTGTGTGTAGGACCTGCTTTAGCACACTGGACAAATTGCTTCTTTTTTTTTTGTCCATCTTCTCCATTGTACGTCGCAACAATTCGGCTTAATCATCAGAGACCTGAAAGCACTGGCTGCCCTCGATTCCCACTCTCTTTCTTTCGCTCTCTCTCTCTCTTTTGCTATATTGGGGATTTTTCTATTTAGGAGCGCATTGTTTTAATGCAAATTATAACCATAAAACCCAATACCCCATTCTGTTAAATTAATAGAATTACGAAAAAAATGTAATGATAGCAATTAAGTCTTGAAAATGCAAATTTTATAGTCAAGGACGATTAGCTCATTTATAGCGGGATGCTGGAATGATGCCAGCTGAAGGTAATTTAGATCCCAGTTGCTCACGGTTACATCATGATAAATCTGTGTTTTGCAGCACAACTGTGCACCTTCAATGAGAGAACTTCAAATGAGGAGCAGGAAGAGGCAGGGGGAGAGATTGCTGACTTCTCTGTTTTGAGCCAAACACAGCAACAAAGTTTTCTGGATGAATGATTGTTTTAGGAAAGTTGTGAATTTCTTCCTCCGAAAATGGATGGCATCTGAACAAGCAAATTCTATTATCATTTACAAGGAATATGTATCGAGAATGGATTTGTATCAAGGTTCTTGTATTATGATAACCAAAAAATCAATATGGCAAAATCGCATCCTACCTCATTCACAACTGTCACATTTTGAACTTATAATAATAGAGCTCACTCTGTATTAAAAATGTACATCAAAACTAAAAGGTAGGGTTGACATTTAAATGCCTGGAATTCAGAAGGCTAAAATCGTTTGGCCATGTAAAGTACTCACATTAATTATTGTAAAAAAGGCACAAAGGCCTAATGAAATGACTCTAATGGCCCTGCCCAGGCCTTTGCCTCCTAATGGCTTAACATTTTCATTAAGGCCTTTTACTCCAACCACTGTGGTATTACATTGCAAAATGCCCAGACCATCATCTCCAGCGTCATCATTTGTCCTGGGTCATGGTCACCAAGAGAGTGTACTCTTTGTGTTGGTTTCCAACAGTGTTGAAAACACACACACACACACACACACACACACACACACGCACACACACAGTGTGTGTTGACTGCCACAGGATGATATAGCAAGACTATTACGGTAGAGTTGTAAACCTCCCCACACTCAACACACTATCATAATGGAATATTGATTATATCAGAAGCCGGGCCTCTGCCACTCCTGGCTGCGAAGCACCAAAGGTCATTTGGCGTGAAAATATAATAGAGGGAGAAGAGGTGTCGGGAAGAGGTATAGAATTTTCCAGGGTTGGTCATACTGTTGGGGGTTATTTTAGTCCTGGAAAAAAAGAGTAGACTGTGATTCTGATGCTTGACACTGTTTACTTGGCATAATGTAGCTTTTGTGGGTTATTTTAGATGCTGTGTGAAATATATGACCATATATAACAGTTGATGACTCTCTGTATTGCATTTCAAGATGTTATTTTAACTATTTTTTAACTATTAACATTTCACACTGTTCACAGTAATTTCAAGCTCCAAAGAGAGTGAGTGTCTTTGCGATACACTACCCCCCATAGTAAGTATTTACTTCAAACTTCTTAATTGTTATTATTTCTTTGAAGACAGCCCATCTGCCTAATCCACTATGAGTAACAGGCAATTTGGAATATTAAATGTTGATCAGTTGGATAAACGCTACAGGAAAAGCAATGACAAATAACCCACCCACCATGTGAACAGACGCACAAATGACACCACGAGCGGCAGACATTTATGCTTGATTGGAGCAATTTAATGCTTTCTTTAGAGAGGCAGGGAAAAAGAGAAAGAAATGCAAATCCTGGGAGGACAGTTAAGAAAATGACTTTTTAATCATGCAAGAAGCCCTTAAAAGGTTGCGGTCATTAAGGAAATATGTCCTCAACTGCGACTGAGTGACTTTGATGCCTGTCCTACTCACTGTGGACTCCAAAGAAGACAAGAGGAAGAAGATGAACAGAAAGAAAAAAAGAAGAGAAATAAGAAGATGAAAAAGAAAACAAAGGAAAAGAAGAAATTGAAACGGAGGACAAGTCCCCATCCCTCCTCTCCCAGCTCTCCATAAAAGGTATGCATCATAAGTGACCATGACATGCACAATATATTAGAGAATTGACTAATCCCCATGGTGACATTATGGGGTTGTGAAAACTTAATGATGAATTCCGTTTTTCCAGGCCTTTGGAAATATATTCATGAAATTTCAATGTCCAATGAAACAAGCCATCTTTTAAACCAGAACACAACAGTGACATTCCATTCCTCATGTCTCTTTAAAACAATGCATTACTTTTGCCAAATAAATAGTCATCTATCTTCAACCCCCCCTCCTCTTCCGCCCCCACACCCACCTACCCTCATACTACCCTAACCACTCTGGTCAGCTAATTGAACAGCAGTTATTGTTCACGCCTTTTGTTGGAGAGCAAATGAAACTGCCATTTTAGCATCAGAAATAATCAATTGGATGAGGCTTGTATATACTCTGTACTCTAAGTAATGCAGTATTGATTTGCTACCCTGATGTAGCACGGCTCCCACAGAGAGAATTATTATTGGCCTCTGACGTATTTCATGTAATGTGTTTTTTTTCTTCCTATTGTATTTCTCTCTCTCTCTCTCCGTCCTAACCTGTCACCACACTAGTTCGTACACTACGATTAAACTTCAAAACCTTTGTTGGTGACATTACATTAAACATAACAGTGGCAGTATTTCCCCCTTTTCTTGTAACAACAGTCATATCCAAAATAGCAGTTCAATCTATATAGCAGACACATTGCTTGAGTCAACCTCCCCACAACAAAAAGTTACAAGTAATAACCTGACGTGACAGTATTTGCATTCAATCATGTTATTTGCATACCACCGTTAGACGCATACCACACGTGCAGGGGAAATAACGTGCTGTCTTATTACTAGTCAGTTTATTGTGTGTGAGTGTGTATATGTGAGAAAATGTGAATGTGTATGTCTCATTCTGTGTGTGTGTGTGTGTGTGTGTGTGTGAGTGTGTGTGTGTGTGTGTGCGGAGGTTTTGTTGGATTCGTTGCACCACAACTAATACATTATTTAAATCCATATCAAGGCCTTCTGTCTCTGCTGGTTATAGACGGCGATAAAGCCGACTCGGCCCTGAATCAAAGTGACACAGAACAAAGCAATCATGTGTGAGCGGCTGTGCAGCGCGATGGGGCCGCGGCGCTGCTGATGCATGGCGGACGAGAGACGCGCCCAGATCACCTCAGTCCGTATTGATTAGTGTGTAGAATAAAGAGAGGGATACGCCTGGACCCTTTGGTCCACATGGTTCACTCAACATGGGCCATACCCAGGGCCAGAGGCACTATGGCAGGGAACTGCACACATGGAGACTGTGCAGTGTGTGTGTGTGTGTGTGTGTGAGAGAGAGAGAGAGAGAGAGAGAGAGAGAGAGAGGCTGTGTGTGTATAAGAGAAGGTAGAGTGTGTGTGCATGTGTAAAAGACTGAAGAAGGAAACTGTGTTTGGTAGGAAAAAGGGGTGTGTGTCTCTCTCCTTCTCTTTCTCTCTTTTTCTTTCTCTCTCTCTCTGTATGTTTGTGTGTGTGTTTGTGTATGTGTCTTGTAATTATGTATGTGAGAGATCTAAAATAACTAAATATGCCGATGTGTGCATGTTTTGTAGGTCTGTGCCTATGGGTGTCTACAAGCATAAATAAATGAGTGTGTGTGTGTGTGTGTGCGTGCGTGCGTGCGTGCGTGTGTGTGTGTGTGTGTGCGTGTGTTGCAGAGTGTGTACATGCATGTGCTGCAGGCAGCTTTCCTTCTGCGGCGTCCACATGAAAACACCTCTTGCACATAAGGGGTTTGCACATAGAAAAATCAATAGGCTAGTGATAGAAATATGCTCAACCCATTCCCCAGGTGAAACATTGATCTGGGACCTACTGAGACTCTGTCGAAATTCAAAATAATGGTTAGGGGCCACCGACCCCAAAATCTCACCAGGAAAAAAAAAACACACACACATAAACACACATATACACACACACACACATTCCTTCGATAATTATAGCATTGCATGATCGAAACAAAGCTTTAAATAGGTGGTGCAAAGGCAATGCACAGCCTTTTTTAGACACAGAGGTTGTTGCAAGATGTATGAAGTCTCCGAATCAATGCGAAAGTGGTGTGCGGTGAAGGGGGCATTGTTTAACATTAGCTTGCCTGAAACGCTGAACCTCTTTGTCTTCTTGGAAGCCTCATTTCTAGGCTGCTGCTGCCACTGCTGCTGCTAGGTTTGTGTTCTTTCACTTTCAATTTCCAGGCACAGGGGATGAGAGCACCCAAGCAGTCTTGGCAGAGAGGGAGAACCACGTCAGGGCAATATTTTCAGCCTTACATACTGCATATGACATTACCTGATTGTGCTTTTGAATTATTTAAGGTCATGCAGCTCACCCAAGTAGAAAAAAAACAAAACGGCTAGCGATAAATATTCGAGATCATGGCGTCTGTATCAAATATGATAGACAATACAGATGGGTGTATTTAGTTTGCTTCTGGAGAGGAATAGCAGCCATGAAGAATGAGGAAGACAAACCCTGCAAGTCGAGGTTAATCATTCTCACGCTAGGAGAGCAAAGCACAAAGGAGATTATAAAAACCCTTAAACAAGCCCGTTTTTTTTCACCCAACGCAAAACTAGAGGTTACAAAGTCTCTGAGCACCTAGGATATCAGTAAAATGTGCACATTTTGAGTGATGACTTTCCTACAGGAACCAACAGCTGTATGTGGAATTCATGCATATAAATCAATTACCAGGCCCTATGTACTTTAAATGCACCCATTAATTAAGCAATGTCAGATACAATGAACCGTGAAGTTCATTACATTTTTAGCATTCAAACGCAGGATTATTTGAGGAGGAGATGGCTTTACCTAATGATTAACATGACACAAAGTCGGGTGGCTGCCAGCCATCAACCAATGAGATACACGCCGGAGCCCCAATACAAACAGCCATAATGGAGAGAGATGGTTGATCTAAGGAGCTGCTATGACCAAAAAAAAAAAAAACAGCAGAAGGAATGATCCGCAAAAGCCTGTATGTGTGTGTGTGTGTGGGGGGGGGGGGTGTATCAGTGTTTATTAAGATATTTTTGAGATTGAGGTCTCACATGTCTTTTGTGTGTGTGTGTCTACATCTGTGTGTGTGATCATGATTGTGCTGGGGAGCTAAGTCTTACCCTTGCTATTTTGTGCCATGCTGCAGTTCTGTTAAAGTTGTGCTGAGATGACAGGGAGAGACTAGTGAGAGTGAGACAGAGACAGAGAGAGAGAGAGAGAGAGAGAGAGTGAAAGAGAGGGAATGAGAAAGAGAGAGGCAATGAATGGCAATGAAAGAGAGGAGACAGAATGAGTGGTGAAAAAAGAAAAGGGATGAGAGTGTGAACAAGAGTGTGTGAGAGAAAGAGAAAGCACATGAAGAGCAGGAGTGATAGAGAGCAAGAAAGAGAAAGAGAGAGTGAGAAAGAAAGAAACAGAGAGAAAGACAGAGAGAGAGAGAGAGAGAGAGAAAGAGAGAGGGAGAAAGAGAGAGGAGGAAAACATGGTCCCAGCTGCCTGCATTAAGCAATGACCTCTGCATAATGAAATATGGCGAGAATATTTCCCAGTCATTACAAGATTCCACGTTGTGACATGATTTGCATATTCATAACCCCCCTCCCTTCCCACCCCTCCTCACAAACCCCTCCACCACACTCTACTCTCACAAATTATTTTCCTGTGAGCAGGACATCTGCCTCTGCCACTCCAGGAAAAATAAATAAATAAACAAATAAACAAGAAAACCGCACGTGATCCATCCAGATGCTTACATGTTGGGTGGGGGTGGGAGTTGACACCCCCCATCCTGTGTATCAAAGTATCACATACACGGACACGGGGGTTCAACTAAGTAGACCCCATCGGGCACCAAGGGCCAGTACGAAAGGGCCACACTACTCAGTTCCTACATTCTCCAGCAGTAAAGGATTAGGGATGGTGGGAACACCCTCGTGTAGAAAGCCTTCATTGTGCCAGATGGGTGTTTTGCGATTATTCCTCCTGTTTGAATGTTCTGCAGTTGAATGAACTAACTTGCTGTTTGACTGACAGCTCCATAATTAAGGGTTATATGCTGAGGTATGTGTCTCCACAAAGAAGCCAATGAAGCCTCCAGTTCTTTTTCTCTTTGGGCACTTTTTTTAATGTTGAGGAGGAAGAAAATTGTGGTTTGTTCTTCCCTTTGGTGGAGAACGTCCTCAAAAAAAAAACTTTCATCTCTTCATAACTTCAAAAAAGAGACGCAGCGAGGGAGAAAAGGAGATCTTTAAGAAATTAGTGAACTTGAGAGAATATTTTGTGTTTGTTTTGATTTCTAAGTGCTGCTGCAGTTCAATAAGCAAAGGTGTATCTAATGGTATAAACTAGTTTACATGGTGAATATTAGATGAAATTGAATTTGCCCTCCACCAAGATAGCTGAAGGATGTTCTGATTCATTAATGCTATACAAAAACAACCTCAATAACACGGCATTATTACTGTGTTAAGGTTTAGACTCCTTGCATGAAATTTATACATTGCAAGATTTATTAAATATACCTACAAATCATTGGGGACTGGGAAAATGAATGTCACAGATGAAGTTCGTGGAAAATATCAATTTAAAAACAACAAATGATCATGCATTATAATGCATGCAAGTTCTTCAAAAGGTTTAGTATTTTTTTTGTTTACTTCAGCAAGTAGCCATCACAGGAGGGGCTGGGCAAACACCTTGGCGGTAGAGTGTCTGAATTTGCTTTGCATGGATCACTTTTATTTCATTTAATTCAAATGAACGGAAAAGAAGCCCAGCAACGCAGCCTGCAGTGCCCCCCCCATCCAACACCAACCCCCACCACCATCTCACTGTGCTTGGTAACGATCACTGAAGTTCAGAACACAGGAAGGCTTTATGTGAATACCACAAGCTGAGGGCTACATAAATATAGTATTAGACAAAGTGTTCTTTCTTTTTATGTATTTTTCTCACCCGCTCGCCACACACACACACACACACACACACACACACACACACACACACTCTTTTTACCCTCTAACTAGCAACATCCTCAGGTTTTGGACTATGCAGATGCAGGAGCCTACTTCAAAAAGTTGCAGCTCCCATATGATAGCTCGGCAAAAAGGGTTTTCTTTTAACTTAAATCAGCAAATGTGCACAGAGGGACCCAGAGGCGTCGTTTTTAGAAATAACTGCTCCCAGGGATCGATTTGAAATTTAAATTGTGTTGGAACGGTGTTTGTCATTAGCAATCAAATATTTGAACCGTTGGAATACCTTTTTTTGTGCTCTGGTCGGAAAAGCATGCAAGGCTAACTAGTTTGTTGATGCAGGGAGGACACAAGAGACGGAAAACTTCACTTTTAAGTCATCTTCACATTAAAGTCCACAGAACAGTCAATGGGAAGGTGAGAAGGACCAAAGGCATTCAAATTCCGTACAAATTTGGCTCGCTAAATTTGAGAATACAGAAGCTTTGGACAAAGACTCGAAAGATGGAGCTTCCCATCAGTCAGAATATGCAATTTGTGTGCACTGTGCACAGTACATGAAGTCCATTAGATATTTCTGCCATAGAATACATAATGATCAAGACCAATATAATGCAGCTTTAACAAGCTTTTCCCAGTTAGCTTTGTGAAACGTATTGTGCAAACACAATGGCCCAATATGTGCACAGTTGGCCTATGGCTTGTGTGCCACATATACCATTAATAAACCATGAGCCACGATTCTGAGCAAACGCGATTTAGCTACAGACAACCCGTACGAAGAGTTAGACTCAGGAGCCCTGGGTAGAGAAGGTGTGGGTGTGTGTGTGTGTAGATCTGACATGAAGGTAAAGCTTGTGTGTCTGTTCTCTCTGCAGAGCCCCTGCAGCCATGTCTATGATGCTTTATACATTGCACAGAGAGGGGTGGGGGTGATGTGGGTGTGTGAGTGTGTGTGTGTGTGTGTGTGTGTGTGGGGGGGTGCGGCTTCAGTGGCCCGACGCACATCAGTAATGAGCACTCCGGGTGGCGTCCCAAAAGACACAGCGGCTCCTCAGAACTTTTTCCCGAGCCGTAATGGCCGCCCCATAAAGGGGAATCATCATCAATGAAAATGACAGGTTATTAAGATCCAATATTAAGCAATGGGGTTTAATATGATAGGTTATCTATAAAACCTTTACAGCCACGGCCCCAGTGCGAACACATTCCGGTGCCTAGCCCAGTGTCACAGACACATGTTAATAAGCCCACAACCTTTAATTAAGCAATATGTATAAGCAGGTCCCCATTAACAAGTGATTTGTGGGCCAGTTCATTACGTCAAGCACCAGCTAGAAGACACATATTCAATACAAATCAAGGCCGCTTGAATATTATCCCCCTTTAATGTGGACCTGATATTGATATTTTATCACTGGGGTCTGATTAGTGACTTTTAAAATCTTCATTTTTCACAGGGTTGGGGCAGCAGGGAAGACCTAATGGTCTTCATTCATTTTGCCACAGAATCATTACTTTACATTGTTTATTGGGCCATGAATGGCAGGCTAGGCTGTATTTATGGAGCCTGGGTAGCGTGGAAGTACTGTACTATATGTGTGTCCAATCATGTCTGACATTTCTGTACGTGTGAATCCAGACTCACTATTTAGCATGTCATCAGCGGGTCAATGAGATGCAGTATGCAAAGTGTGCAGTCTTTAAGTATGCAAGAGTGTAAGGTGCTGGTATAATATCAGAATATGAGAAAGGAAGGCAGCCTAAGTACCTTTAATAAAGTATGCATTCAGCATTATAGGTTTACAGTGGTGTAACAACTGAGATATAAAGGCTTTTACAGTTTGTACTCAGACATATCATACAACAATGAGTTTAGTCAGCAGCAAAAAACATGTTTGAAAACAGGTGATACACTTCCAGGATATCATTTTACATTTCTCATTATGTAGTGCTGTTTGTACAACTTTACTGTGTTGAAAATGTTGATGACTTCAGAAATGTAGCGAGGCCCTTTCTGAGGAATACCCTACTAAACTGAGACCGGATTGAACAATTAGTGAGTGTTAAATACACAACACCTACAGTAAGTTGACCTGGGTGTCAGGAGGCCCTGGCAGCAGCAAGGTACTGTACTGTACACAGAGAACCCAATAGAGCATCAGTGAGGGAGGTCTTGCAGTGTGGAGTCGCACATGCTTCCGCCCACAGGCTCAACTCGGTGAGAACCTGGAGGAGGGAATGAACGAAGACTGTTCAGTCAAGTTTTAATACATTTATTATTTTATTTTTCATTTATCCTTTATTTACCCAGGGTAGTCACAATGAGACAACAGCCTCTTTCCATGTGAGCCCTGGCATCATACATACACCATTTAGTTGTAGTGTTGAAGTGTGATTTGATTTAAAGAGGGTTCTGTATACTGATGCTACACTTACAGTATCAGAGTGTGTAATCCAAGTAACAATCCATTCAAACTTCGGATTAACATCAGATTAGTGCAAAGGGGTGTTAATACATTACAGTAATCCAACAATGTTCTTAAAATACAACCGGTAGAGTTCAACTCACGGAAAAAGGGCTTCTTCCTCTTCCTCTCTCTGAGCTGTTGTGAGGAGCTGGCTCCATGTTCCTCCTCTTCCTCCTTGTCCATCCTATGTCCTGGCTGAGACGCCTCATCGTCCATATGTGGAACACCATCAATGTCACCTATCACCTATGCATACAATATACAAGTTTGTAACTGACAATGTTGTGGACTTGATGTTTTCTTATGTGCTCATTCAGGTTATTAAACATATTAAATGAATGTGATACAGCAATGTATATATTTTTGTTGTAAAAACATAAAACTAGACATGTCACATTGTCCAGATGCCTTAAAAAATGATGTATCCGCCCCAAAGTTGTGTCTTGTGTTGTGAGCTATTTATTCCTTAGAGTTTTTCCAAATAGCCATAAATCTCAAAGAACGTTACATAAAAACCCTAGGACATCTTCTCCTAGGCACAAAAAAGCAGAGAGAGAGAGAGAGAGAGGAGTGTGTGGGTGAAGAAAAACAGATGCAGTTTCTCAATTCTAATCGCTTTCTGTAAAGGTTAACTCCACTCATTCTCCAAATGCTTAACTGGGTTGTTGTTGGAGGTGAAATGCTGCTTTTGCTAGCCTATCTAAGCACACAAACTAATGGAAAGCGGGGACATAGATGTAGGGTAGCAAAAGCTCTGGTGAGTTATTAGTCCAGGAAAGCGCACATATGTTTAAATGGCACTGTCTTCTTCAGGTTCATCCAATCCACTAGGCTAAGACTACTCATAAGATGAGTACTTTTTAATAATATTATTAAATATACTAGTACTACCACTACTACTACTA